>NC_137628.1:34474928-34489928 GCF_963383615.2 Lipophrys pholis | reverse complement strand
GGAGATAATCAGACTGAACCCGTGGAAGTCTGTCTGGAAGTTGTCTTGTTTGGTATCACAACAATCACGAAAAATAGAATGACTGCCAATATTCACACACGTCTGCTTCAGTTCAATGAGTTGCTGAAACATGGGGGAAACGGCCCTCTGGTGTCTCTCTGGGTTTAAGTGAATTATTCTCACAGTAACAGTGGCGTAAAATAGTAATCTGTGTTGTTTAAAAGAATTAAAGTGGAAAAGCATCAGTGAATTAAAAAGTTACTGTTGACGTTTTGGAAGTCGACTGTCTCACATGTGAAGGACGTCATGAGTCCGTCAACCCTCCCACACTACAGTGAAGATTCATCAGAGGTCCGTCCTGCACCAAACCTCCAGTTACTTTCTCTTGCTTGTGTATTTGAGTATCAACAGTCAAGCTCCTTCAGCTTGGGGTCAGTTGGAATGTCTGTTCAGGTCAGTTTCCTGAGCGGAACATGAACATCCCAGTTTACGTTTCGTTACTTGCTTTGGATGTCCTGCTGTTTCCAGTGGAAATCACTCTTTTTTCTTTACTTATTTAGAATTCTGCCTGGTTGTGATCCAAATGATTTCCCCACTGAAACAAATGAAGCATGAACCTGAATGAGAGCGAAGCAGTTGTGTTTTTTGAATGTTACTTCTGATTTTTCACTGAGAGAGAACTGAAGCGCCTCCTGGTCTGCTCTGAGCTTCAGCCTCTACATTTCTTCTTCTGCAGCTGATTTAATGGAAAGCTGCAGCTGGTTCACACTTTTGTTTAGATGGTGGCATAACGTCTGTTTTCTTTGTGTCGACGATCATTGTTTTGTTCTATGTCACACAGAAGCATATAAATGTGATGTTCTGAATTCAGTGATGTGTGCAGTGTTTTATTATCAGGCTTGGCCATGGAGCGGGGCTTTGTTTGAACAGTGTGGTGGAGAAATCCACTGTGGCCGACTCTTGGCAAGAACCAGAGGAGAGCAAGACTTAAAGGGGGGGAGAGAGGGGAGGGAGGCAGAGTGAGAGAGTTATTAGAAGTGTGTTTGTCTAAAGATATGTCGACACACACTGTGATGAGCTCAGTAAAGGCCACAGTGTGAGACAGCCAATAACCAGAGACAAACCAAATATTTAGTGCTGAATATCCTCTTGAATAGTCGGTTGGACGAGGTTTAACGGAACCGCTGCTGATTATGTGAAGTAATGTGAAGGTCACAGCAGAGCTCGGTCTGAGAGGAGGAGTGTGATGTGAAACATGCAGCTTCATACGCAGTAAAACACATTCACACAACCTGGCCTCGCTGTTGACTCACTGTTGGCTACTATTTTATCATGAAGTTAAATCCTAAAAAACATGTGGTTTGGTATTAATTTCACATGTAATGAAATGACACTTGACAGCTGTGATGAGAACTTTGCTGTGACGCTCAGCACAACAGAATGAACACGAACATCATCAAGGTCCATTCACATGTCTCATCTCTGTCTTTTATATTTAGGAGATTCTAATACTGATTTGAAAACAGATTGAATAAATCCAATTGAATAATTTTATTTTAGCATAATTTTTGATATCAATTGTCAACAAATGGTCCATATTCCACTGTGGAAAATTACCATATTCTAGTCTATGTTCAATGTGGGTCGATTTACAATTTCACTTTGGGTCGAGAATGTCCTGGTCGTAACGTGAGCTGGTCGAGGACGTCCTGGTCTTAACCTGAGCTGATCGAGGACGTCCTGGTAGAGGACGTCCTAACGTGAGCTGATCGAGGACGTCCTGGTCGTAACCTGAGCTGATCGAGGACGTCCTGGTAGAGGACGTCCTAACGTGAGCTGATCGAGGACGTCCTGGTCGTAACCTGAGCTGATCGAGGACGTCCTGGTCGAGGACGTCGTAAATTGAGCTGGTCGAGGACGTCGTGGTAGAGGACGTCCTAACGTGAGCTGGTCGAGGACGTCGTGGTAGAGGACGTCCTAACGTGAGCTGGTCGAGGACGTCGTGCCAGGTGGAGAACATTGTGGTCGTAAATCTGCAATAAATATGAGACAGTGTGAGGTTTTAGTGGCGATCGTAGCTGCTGTGACCTACTTCCTGTTTGTTGGTTTCCACAACAGGAAATGCTAACATAACATGCTAATAAATGCTACTAGACGCTAACAAGTACTTCCTTCCAGCTCCCGTTGTAACTTCACCCACCTGGTCGTTCTCTCTCTCCTAACATTGGGATTTCTCTCCAAACACATGAATCCGTTCATGTTAATGCTCACGTGTTATTGTTGCACGCTCATCGGCTGCTGCAATCCAGCTTGTGTTTGGTGGTACAGTCTGCTCACAGCAGTCATGTCCTACGTATACTCAGATTCATGTTGTACATTGTGAAGCTATAAGCCTGCAGGAGCGTTGACACCAGCAGAACAAGCTCCTCTTGTTGAGCAGCTGACGGGTCCGTTTCAGCTACTTGTGCAAGGCACTTGTAGAAATAGTGAGCAGACAAGGCCTTTACTTTTTAGAAGACAGCATCAACTCACAGCATTTTCTTTGTTGCTGTAAAGTAACAAAACCATTAGCATTATTGTTAACAAAAAACAATATCACCCTGTTGTTGGAATATCTGCATAATCTATGATAATCTATAACAACCTAGAATGAACTCAGTGGTGTTGGGATTTGAAATGAGTCTCAGTTAAGATGATTGGATTCCAGACTCCTTGTGTGGAGTCGGCATGTTTTCCCTGCATGTGCAGGTTTTCTCTGGCTAGTAAATCCTGAAACATGAAATGTTTTGTGTGACTAGACTTTGGACTGTCAGAGGAGTGTTCCGCTTCCAGCTTCAGCTTCCAGCTTCCAGCTTCAGCTTCAGCTTCAGCTTCAGCTTCAGCTTCCAGCTTCAGCTTCCAGCTTCCAGCTTCAGCTTCCAGCTTCCAGCTTCCAGCTTCCAGCTTCCAGCTTCCAGCTTCAGCTCCAGCTTCAGCTTCAGCTTCAGCTTCCAGCTTCAGCTTCCAGCTTCCAGCTTCAGCTTCAGCTTCCAGCTTCCAGCTTCCAGCTTCAGCTTCAGCTTCAGCTTCCAGCTTCAGCTTCAGCTTCAGCTTCCAGCTTCAGCTTCAGCTTCAGCTTCCAGCTTCAGCTTAACTTCAGCTTCCAGCTTCAGCTTCAGCAGTAGAATAAACCAGAGAGAACCACCAGCAGACGAGTGAAAAACAAACCGATTCACTTCTGCATTCCCCAAATCAAAATGATATTCTGAAACACGGTGTAATGAAAACATGAAGCGGATCTATTTATTATCATGGGCCTCAAACCACAAATGGTCCATAAATCCATCGACATAGACCCGACTGAAGTCTCCTCTCATAGTGATGCACCGACACAGACACATCATCAGTGAGTCCAGTTCACAGATATTCTCTTCATATGATAAGAAAAATGACAAAGTTTAAACAAAGGAGGAGAAAGGAGGCGAGATGAGATGCAGTGTAGGACTGGAATCCACTAACTAGTGCAATGGAGATGATGATAGATGAATTTTAGATTCTGGATGTGTCGACTCAGCGCATTGTAGCCGCTGCACAGCTGGGCCTCAGTAATATTTCATTTTTTCCCCCTCTCAAAAATCTCTAATCCATACCGCTCACTCACACTCACGCTCCTCGTCGCTGCTCATTTCCCATTCTTTCTGCCGTCTCAGGCTTCCTGCCTCTGACTGCTTCCTTCCAGACTTCCACACTCTCCTGATGTAATATGGTAGCACTGCTGAGTCTGGCCTTCAGTTCCAGGTTCATTTCAACAGAAACCCACTGCATCACCACACTCATCGTACCAAGAGCTTTTCACAGTTAGTCCTGCATCTCTCTGCATCTGGACCTGAACATAACAACTGGGAAGCTGACTCAGCAAATCACCGACCAACAGCTGATCCAGGAAAAGCTTGTGAGCGAAGGGAAGGATCTGATCAGCTTCCTCCTTTTTGATTGTTGGATGTGATTATCCCTCACAGACATCCATGTCATAACTTTAGAGGCCATGTCAGGTTACATGCAAATAATGGAAAGTAAGGAACATGCCTTTCAGAGTGGAGCTCTATTGATGAATTATGGCTCTTTGATCTCCATGGTCTTCTTTCTCAAATCGTCTCGTTTCGTTCCTTGTGTCAATGGCTTTATGATTTCACTCCTCTAATGAGAAGTGAACTGCACTCTTTCTACCCAGTCCAACAGCAACTCCTCCACCAGGGGCCGTCAGTCTGTTTCCCAGAAGCTTCAGACAGTGTGTGGACCACACAAGGAGCTCCACTCACGTCCTCCATGAATCCCCACCCACCCCAACCCTTCTACTGAGAACTTCCAGTTGAGGACCACAGTTCAACACAATATTGTTAATAAAGCCCACTAATCAGGGTGAATGACTGCTGTAGTTTTCTGGTGATGCTGGGATTTGTGTGCTTCAACATTAGCTGGTCTATTGTTTATCTCAGGATACTGAAAATATTGAAGTCCACTGCTTTAGGCCCCCCCCCCCCCCTCTTGCTTCAACTGAATAAAGCAAACATTGACATAAAGAACTACTTGAAAGTCACTCCTGTTCATCACTCTGGGATGCTAATGCCATTCATGAGCAGGAACAACCACATTTGGTGTCGTATTGTCAGAGAATTTCGAGATATTTGACGAATCATTTCAATTTTGTAGTAGTTATTTGTACTCAGGACTGGAATAATGACAGGACTGACTTCCCTATACGTTTTTCTAAGCAAAGGTGTGGGAATTGAAGAGTCTACATTCCCCCTCAGGTGCAAACACCTATTAAAGGCTTTGGTTTCCAGACTGTGTCCATCTGTCCCAGCCCAGTTAACATGAGCTCTCCAGAATACCTCCAGGACTGTTCTTCACTCCGTCCTGTCATTCAGAGTCAAAATGATTAAATTCAGATAGCCGCGGGTCATTCTGATCCTATTGTTCCATTTTGGAAACATGAAGCTTTTACTTTCACTGTGTTTCACTGAAGTTCTCTTCCACTGAAGTATTCATTAAAGGTCGAGGGTGTAGTGGTGAGCACTCTTACCTGGACCCATTCTGAGCAGAGGAGCCTTCACTGTCGGGTTTGCAGGTTTTATCTGTGTACAGTATGTGAATGTTCTTTAAAAAAAAAAAATCAGCTTGAGGACTGAACACAAAAACGTTGTGCAGTTAGTTGTTGCCTCAAAGCAGTGTATGTGCCTGAGTGTCTTGATGTGTGATGCATTTTCAGGGCGTACTTTACCTTGACCTGGGTGGCTGGTTGTAGCTGAGTACAGAGAGTATGGAGCTGTGTACAGAGGGTATGGAGCTGTGTACAGAGGGTATGGAGCTGTGTACAGAGAGTATGGAGCTGTGTACAGAGAGTATGGAGCTGTGTACAGAGGGTATGGAGCTGTGTACAGAGAGTATGGAGCTATGTACAGAGGGTATGGAGCTGTGTACAGAGAGTATGTAGAGAGTTTATCCACTGGGTGTGGTTGGAACTGTTGTGGGGGGGGGGGGGGGCTGTAGCGACACCCCGAAATTGTGGGTGGTGCAAAGTCGGGGGAGGACCCAGACCGCAGTTAAGTAGCCCGGACCCCCCACCCTAGGCACCGCCCCACTGTTCCCTATTGTGGAGTGATGTAAGGTGAGGTAAGGCAGGGAGGGTTTTGAGGGAGGGGGTCCCCCCGTTGCTAGGACCTTGGCCCAGCTGGAACTCCCGCCCTGCCCCACCCCACCCCCAAGCGGCCGGCTTGGGACCCGGGGAACAACTACCCCCCCGGCAAGACGCCGGAAGAGGACCCGGGCAGGAAGCCCCCACCCCACCCAACGGCCAGACAGCAGAGTCTAAGACCTGCAGGGCCCAGTTCGGGAGATCAGGGTGTAGATAGTATCATGGAGATCAGTTTGTGAACAGACAGGGCACACTGCATCCACAGTGTGTGTGTGTGTGTGTGTGTGTGTGTGTGTGTGTGTGTGTGTGTGTGTGTGTGTGTGTGTGTGTGTGTGTGTGTGTGTGTGTGTGTGCGTGCGTGCTCTGGACCTGTTGACTGAAGAGTGAAGCTGTTTTCACTGGATTGAACTCTGAGAGCGTCAGACGCTTAAATGCTGCTGTGGTTTGACCCTCGTGTTTTCTGGCGTGTCCTTTTCTGTCCTTCGCCCATGTTTCACTTCAGAAGACACAAACAGAGAGAAGAGGGGGGAGGGGGGGGGGGGTGGGGCTGGGGGGGCTGGGGGGGGGGGGGGGGGGTAAAGGTGGCAATTTGGCAATATCAGCAGAGCACTGAAGTGCAATCTAAAGTTGTCCTTCTCACAGCACTTTGTGTGTGTGTGTGTGTGTGTGTGTGTGTGTGTGTGTGTGTGTGTGTGTGTGTGTGTGTGTGTGTGTGTGTGTGTGTGTGTGTGTGTGTGTGTGTGTGTGTGTGTGTGGCACTCAGAGGGAGACTCCATTAGAGAGTACCACTGTCAGGGCACCAACCAAGATGTCTGTCAACACAGTGAATAGAACAGAACAGAACAGAATAGAATAGAATAGAATAGAATAGAATAGAATAGAATAGAATAGAACAGAACAGAACAAGATAACTGTGTTTTCCTCACATGAAGTACTTGAGCTCCAGAAAAGCCACATCAATGTTTAGGAAACGTGACAGTTGGTGTAAAAGTCCTAACTGATGGATTCTGGATCTTTCTGGAGGCGACATCAGAACATCAACCTCTACTGTCAGTCCCCACCGTCATCCTGAAACACCATGATGCTCCACCCACCGTCATCCTGAAACACCATGATGCTCCACCCACCGTCATCCTGACAACATGTTGCTCCACCCACCATCATCCTGATACCATGATGCTCCACCCACCTTCATCCTGAAACACCATGTTACTCCACCCACCGTCATCCTGACACCATGATGCTCCACCCACCTTCATCCTGAAACACCATGATGCTCCACCCACCGTCATCCTGACACCATGATGCTCCACCCACCTTCATCCTGAAACACCATGTTACTCCACCCACCGTCATCCTGACACCATGATGCTCCACCCACCTTCATCCTGAAACACCATGTTACTCCACCCACCGTCATCCTGACACCATGATGCTCCACCCACCGTCATCCTGAAACACCATGTTACTCCACCCACCATCATCCTGACAACATGATGCTCCACCCACCGTCATCCTGAAACACCATGTTACTCCACCCACCATCATCCTGACAACATGATGCTCCACCCACCGTCATCCTGACACCATGATGCTCCACCCACCATCATCCTGACAGCATGATACTCCACCCACCGTCATCCTGAAACACTATGTTACTCCACCCACCGTCATCCTGACACCATGATGCTCCACCCACCATCATCCTGACACCATGTTGCTCCACCCACCATCATCCTGACAACATGTTGCTCCACCCACCATCATCCTGACAACTTTTTGCTCTACCAACCATCATCCTGACAACATGTTGCTCCACCCACCTACATCCTGACAACATGTTGCTCCACCCACCAGGCACCATCAGTAGATCTGGATTCCTGGCTATATAAACAGCCATGATGTTGCTGATGCCCCGCCCTGCTGTCGACAGTTTCACCTTTTTCCTGATGTGTTCGCCAATCTACATTTTTCCAAGATGGCGGATGTCGTGAAGACGGACTTTGGAACTTGTAGTTTTTTGTCTGTCTTTGTGTTCAGTGTCGCTCAGCGGGAAATTTGTCAGGAAAACTTGTGTCGTTTGACCTGTCGTCGTCTCCTTTAGGTGTGTTAACAGTCCAACCCCTCGCCGGAGCTTTAACTATATTTAACTATATTTAACTATATTTAACTATATTTAACTATATTTAACTATATTTAATTAAACACCACTGCTGCACCACTGAGCCACAACACAGTAACCCACAGTATCTGATACTCATTGATGGTATTAGTTTGGACGTCTCACAGGTCACATGCTTACAAAGACCTCGACAACAAGCCTCTGGTTGGTTCCCGGGTTTGAACTTGGTGCTGCTCAGTGGTAATCAGATTACACTTGAGGGATCTGTTTACATGACAACAGTGTTGAGTGTGTGAGTGTGCAGTGACGCCTGCGGTGGTTTCCTGCTGCTGCAGCACGTCCACATCAGGAGATAAATGATTGCTTGTTGTGTTTCTGTCCTCCTGAGACAAACTGGATGTTTCTCTTGGAAACTTTCAGACCAGCAGTCGACGCTGATGATCCTCAGCTGGACCTTCTTCACTGCAGCTACGCCTCATTGGCTGATTGTGTGATTTGCTGATTAGATGTTTGTCTCCCTGAGTAGTTGATGTATTTATTTTTAAAGTATCAGTCATGTAGAGGAATAGAACATCGTTGGGGCCAAAGCTGGCTGCAGGCTGCTGGTTGAATCGCCTTGATTTAAAGTATTAACTTCATGCTATCTTCCAGTCTAGGAGCCACTTGACTGAAGAAAGCCTTTTCAACTTCCATTGCTCCTCCACCAGTCTCCTCAAAGTCCACTATCCCCCTGAAGGTCCATTATGAAGCCACATAAAGAACTCCAGGGAAAAGTTGTAAAGAAAAGCTGAGAGGCTTCACTTTATGTTGAAACCTGAAGGTGGAGGAACCAATGAACCAGCGGAGTGAAAATCATGGCTGAAGAACATTAGTTCATCACAGTCTGCATGGACAGGGAGGGGCAGTGGACAGGGAGGGGCAGTGGACAGGGAGGGGCAGTGGACAGAGGCAGTGGACAGAGGCAATGGACAGAGAGGTACAAAACAGGGTTTGCCAGTGGAGCAGTTTGCTCTGATCTTCTCCTGAAGCTCTAAAACTGTCACCACATCGATTAATAAATCGAATTTGCTTCACTCATTTCACAGTGGAATCGTTTCGGGACGTTAAAATCCCAAAACAGAAACATCAAAAGACACTGGAACGTGGGACATGTTGTCATATTTATGTTCAAACTGTAGTTTTGACTGTTTTTGACGATCATATTGTCATAGCGCCGTCTCTCTGCTGGACTCCTGCTTCCTCTGGGTGAGGTACTGACCAGAGGCTGGCTGCGCTGGGCGATGCTCTCAGACAGTGGACACGTTAACCTGTGAGGGAGAGCTGGACGCTGGATCTCTCCTCTGAAGAGCTGATGCAGAATCAAACTGGATGCCAGTGTGATATATAGCAGGACCTCCTGGTGCCTGAAAAGGTTCAATTGTACTTTTGTCTCAGACGATATATTGAACAAAATGTTCATGTAAGAAGCTGAGTGGTCAGTGGTCAGTGGTCAGTGGTCAGTGGTCAGTGGTCAGTGGTCAGTGGTCAGTGGAGTTCCCTGACAGGAATGAACAATGTGTTGAGTTTCGACTCACCAATGGATTCATGAATCTCACCTACACCTACAACTGCACTGCCTGAAGATATATAAATATATATATATATATATATATATATATAGAAAATGCGTTGTTTGAATATTATTTAGTTTCTAGTTTAAAGTTAAAAAGTTCTGACTGTGTTTTTAGGGTCAGAGCCCGAGCAGAGAGCAGAGCCGGGCTCAGACCCGAACACCTGCTGCTTTATGTGAATCAGATCCACTGACCCTAACCCTAACCCTAACCCTAACCCTAACCCTAACCCTCACCCTCACCCTCACCCTCACCCTCACCCTAACCCTCACCCTCACCCTCACCCTAACCCCTAACCCCTAACCCTAACCCACTTACTGGAGTGCTGACCCTCACCCTCACCCTCACCCTCACCCTCACCCTCACCCTCACCCTCACCCTCACCCTCACCCTCACCCTAACCCCTAACCCCTAACCCTAACCCACTTACTGGAGTGCTGACCCTCACCCTCACCCTCACCCTCACCCTCACCCTCACCCTCACCCTCACCCTCACCCTCACCCTCACCCTAACCCTCACCCTCACCCTCACCCTCACCCTCACCCTCACCCTAACCCCTAACCCCTAACCCTAACCCACTTACTGGAGTGCTGACCCTCACCCTCACCCTCACCCTCACCCTCACCCTAACCCTAACCCTAACCCCCCCACCATAACCCTACCCTCTGTAGATGGATAAACATCTTTACCACCTACTGGAGTGCAGACGTACAGCAGGCGTTCTCCCTGTGAGGCGGCCGAGAGTCGTTCCTCCATCGTTTCCTCACTGAAGAACATTTGTCTGGAATTCTGTCTGCCATGGAGTGAACATCATGTGAACTCTCATACGCCTGCTGCTGCTGAGGCCGAGCACCAGGAGTGTGTGTGTGTGTGTGTGTGTGTGCAGCAACTGCTCCCCCCCCCCCCCCCCCCCCCCACACACACACACAGAACCACCTGACCAACATAACACCACGTGTGTTTTGTCAGAATGATGAGGTTCATACTTGCACTGATCAGACTGATGTTCCACAGGAATCTGCTCCTCCTCGTTCTCCTTCCTGAACATTTCCTTTCATCACTCCATCATATGCAGCTCATCTTAGCGTAGCAGGGATGTAAACAGGAAGTAAACATGTCATGTGTGGATTCATTTGGTATTTTAACACTTCCTGGGGTGATGTGAGGAAAACGTTGCCGCCTGAACAAACCGAGCTGCAGGCGAAGCAAAGCAGGAGAAGCTGCAGGGTGGAGGAGTGGAGCTCCTGCAGGGTGGAGGAGTGGAGCTCCTGCAGGGTGGAGGAGTGGAGCTCCTGCAGGGACCTCTGCAGCTTCTCACACCCAGCAAGACCTTTAATTAGCAGCTCGCCGCCATGGAGTTACTGACAGGATCAAATAGTGAATAAATAAAGTGGACAACAGGGAATTATCTTTTTTCTACGACAGTCAACATCCAGAAAGTGCCTTCTGATCATCAGAGGACGAAGAATCATACGTCATTAATCCCCTTGGAGGAACTCCTTGAGCCAGCAGAACCTGCTGGACCAGTGGTTCTTCAGCCGGGGGCGAACAGCAGGAGCAGCGTTCAGTCAGACAGACAGAAGTACCTGGACGACACAGGAATGGAACGCTCAAGACAACATGGAGCCCCGAAAGTAAACTTCAGTAGGTTTTGATGCAAAGCAACAATCAATCACAGCATGGAGACGCTTTTAAAAAGAACTGATTGATCGGGAGGATATTTCTGCTTCGTGCTGGTTGTAAAACCCAAAGCAGCCTCGATCCATGAATATAATGTGTGAAAACACGTGGAAATACTTCTCATTTGCCAGTTTTTCTTCAGAAACACGTCCTTGGGCTGCCGAACAAGGAGGGGCTGGAGAAGTTAATCCACAGAACAAACGTCAAAGAGACAAAAGAAAAGACACATGTCAAATGTTCTTTTGTCTCTCAGTGGAACGTCTGGTAGGACTGTGGAGGATCTTTGCTCCGTCCATGTTTGGCTGCAGCTGTCGTTCCTCACTGACAGATTTTATCTCCACACTTTGTTAAAATAAGATTTTTTTCAGATGAAGCGTCTGAACGAGGGCACAGGGTGGTGCAGTGGTTCACCTGTCCAGGTGTGTGTGTGTGGGTCCAGGTGAACCGTCCTTCACACACACTGATCAGACCAGAGCCTGAACCCTGAACGTGATGAAGATGAAGATGAAGGTGGTGTGAGTGTGTGTGGATGGTGTCGTGTTATGATCTGGCTCTTCAGAGAGGAACCTTCATCACTCCTGAGAGAGCATGCTGAATGAGACGCTGCTGCTGTTCAGTCGCAGCCCGGTCCTCGCTGTCCATCACCGGGTGGTCATGTGATGTCGGAGTGATGAGGAGAGTCAAGAGGAGAGACAAGGTGAGATGAGGAGAGTCAAGAGGAGAGACAAGGTGAGATGAGGAGAGTCAAGAGGAGAGACAAGGTGAGATGAGGAGAGACGAGGAGAGACGAGAGGAGCAGGCGACCTGCCGAGACATGAAATGAGTTTCCAGTGTGTTGGGGTTGAGTTCACCAAGTGTGAATGAAGGAGGGTCGGAGAGACGGGGAGAGCCAAGGAGAGATGAGGACAGACGGGGAGAGACGAGGAGTGACGAGGAGAGACGAGGAGAGACGAGGAGAGACGAGGAATGATGAGGAGAGATGAGGAGAGACGAGGAATGATGAGGACAGACGAGGAGAGATGAAGGAGTGACGAGGAGAGACAAGGAGAGACGAGGAATGATGAGGACAGACGAGGAGAGATGAAGGAGTGACGAGGAGAGACAAGGAGAGACGAGGAGTGACGAGGAGTGACGAGGAGTGACGAGGAGTGACAAGGAGAGACGAGGAGAGACGAGGAGTGACAAGGAGAGACGAGGAATGATGAGGAGAGACGAGGAGAGACGAGGAATGATGAGGACAGACGAGGAGTGACGAGGAGTGACAAGGAGAGACGAGGAGAGACAAGGAGAGACGAGGAGTGACGAGGAGAGACGAGGAGAGACAAGGAGAGACGAGGAGTGACGAGGAGTGACAAGGAGAGACGAGGAGAGACGAGGAGTGACAAGGAGAGATGAGGACAGACGAGGAGAGACGAGGAGTGATGAGGAGAGACGAGGAGAGACAAGGAGTGATGAGGAGAGACGAGGAGAGACGAGGAGTGATGAGGAGGGACGAGGAGAGACGAGGAGTGACAAGGAGAGACGAGGACAGACGAGGAGAGACGAGGAGTGATGAGGAGAGACGAGGAGAGACAAGGAGTGATGAGGAGAGACGAGGAGAGACGAGGAGTGATGAGGAGAGATGAGGAGAGACGAGGAGAGACGAGGAATGATGAGGAGAGATGAGGAGAGACGAGGAATGATGAGGACAGACGAGGAGAGATGAAGGAGTGACGAGGAGAGACAAGGAGAGACGAGGAGTGACGAGGAGTGACGAGGAGTGACGAGGAGTGACAAGGAGAGACGAGGAGAGACGAGGAGTGACAAGGAGAGACGAGGAATGATGAGGAGAGACGAGGAGAGACGAGGAATGATGAGGACAGACGAGGAGTGACGAGGAGTGACAAGGAGAGACGAGGAGAGACAAGGAGAGACGAGGAGTGACGAGGAGAGACGAGGAGAGACAAGGAGAGACGAGGAGTGACGAGGAGTGACAAGGAGAGACGAGGAGAGACGAGGAGTGACAAGGAGAGATGAGGACAGACGAGGAGAGACGAGGAGTGATGAGGAGAGACGAGGAGAGACAAGGAGTGATGAGGAGAGACGAGGAGAGACGAGGAGTGATGAGGAGGGACGAGGAGAGACGAGGAGTGACAAGGAGAGACGAGGACAGACGAGGAGAGACGAGGAGTGATGAGGAGAGACGAGGAGAGACAAGGAGTGATGAGGAGAGACGAGGAGAGACGAGGAGTGATGAGGAGGGACGAGGAGTGATGAGGAGTGACGAAGAGAGACGAGAGGAGCAGGCGACCTGCCGAGACATAAAATGAGTTTCCAGTGTGTCGGGTTGAGTTCACCAAGTGTGAATGAAGGAGGGTCGGAGAGACGGGGAGAGCCAAGGAGAGATGAGGACAGACGGGGAGAGACGAGGAGTGACGAGGAGAGACGAGGAGAGACGAGGAGAGACGAGGAATGATGAGGAGAGATGAGGAGAGACGAGGAATGATGAGGACAGACGAGGAGAGATGAAGGAGTGACGAGGAGAGACGAGGAGAGACAAGGAGAGACGAGGAGTGACGAGGAGTGACGAGGAGTGATGAGGAGTGACAAGGAGAGACGAGGAGAGACGAGGAGTGACAAGGAGAGACGAGGAATGATGAGGAGAGACGAGGAGAGACGAGGAATGATAAGGACAGACGAGGAGTGACGAGGAGTGACGAGGAGTGACAAGGAGAGACGAGGAGAGACAAGGAGAGACGAGGAGTGACGAGGAGAGACGAGGAGAGACAAGGAGAGACGAGGAGTGACGAGGAGTGACAAGGAGAGACGAGGAGAGACGAGGAGTGACAAGGAGTGACAAGGAGAGACGAGGAGAGACGAGGAGTGACAAGGAGAGATGAGGACAGACGAGGAGAGACGAGGAGTGATGAGGAGAGACGAGGAGAGACAAGGAGTGATGAGGAGAGACGAGGAGAGACGAGGAGTGATGAGGAGGGACGAGGAGAGACGAGGAGTGACAAGGAGAGACGAGGACAGACGAGGAGAGACGAGGAGTGATGAGGAGAGACGAGGAGAGACAAGGAGTGATGAGGAGAGACGAGGAGAGACGAGGAGTGATGAGGAGGGACGAGGAGTGATGAGGAGTGACGAAGAGAGACGAGAGGAGCAGGCGACCTGCCGAGACATAAAATGAGTTTCCAGTGTGTTGGGGTTGAGTTCACCAAGTGTGAATGAAGGAGGGTCGGAGAGACGAGGACACTTGAGGACACACGAAGACAGATGAGAAGAGATGAGAAGAGACGAGGAGAGACGGTTTCATCAAACTCTCAGACTCTTTGTCCATGAAGCCTGAAGTGTGTCGCCTTCCTGCCTCCATCCTGCTTCTGTCCTGCTTCTGTCCTGCCTCCATCCTGCTGTGGTCCCTGTGGCCCCCATGATCCCTGTGGCCCCTGTGGTCCCTGTGGACCCCTGTGGCCCCCTGTGGTCCCTGTGGCCCCTGTGGCCCCCTGTGGTCCCCTGTGGCCCCCTGTGGTCCCTGTGGCCCCTGTGGCCCCCTGTGGCCCCCTGTGGTCCCTGTGGCCCCTGTGGCCCCCTGTGGTCCCTGTGGTCCCTGTGGTCCCTGTGGTCCCTGTGGTCCCTGTGATCATGACTGCTGCGCCGAGCAGCTGAGAGGCGCTGCTTTTAAAACTCAGTCTCACCTGGCAGTGTTGAGGAACACAAGGAGAAACGGAGCGTCAGAGCTCTGGTCCTTAATGCTTATTAAGAGACGTACATCCTGCTGCAGCATATTGGTGTCCGGCTGTGGTTCCTCCTGTGGTTCCTCTTGTGGTTCCTCTTGTGGTTCCTCCTGTGGTTCCTCTTGTGGTTCCTCTTGTGGTTCCTCCTTTGGTTCCTCCTGTGGTTCCTCCTGTGGTTCCTCTTGTGGTTCCTCCTT
>NC_137628.1:34457428-34469928 GCF_963383615.2 Lipophrys pholis | reverse complement strand
TGTAAATGTGTGATGTGTGATAGTGTGAAGGTGTGAAGGTGTGACAGTGTAAAGGTGTGATGTGTGATAGTGTGAAGGTGTGAAGGTGTGAAGGTGTGAAGGTGTGACAGTGTAAAGGTGTGATGTGTGATAGTGTGAAGGTGTGACAGTGTAAAGGTGTGATGTGTGATAGTGTGAAGGTGTGACAGTGTAAAGGTGTGACAGTGTGACATTGTAAAGGTGTGACATGTACAGTATAAACGTGTGATGTGTGACGGTGTAAACGTGTGAAGTGTGATGGTGTAAAGTTGTTACAGTGTGACAAAGTGACAGTGTGAAGGTGGGACTGCGTGAAGGTGTGACAGTGTGAAGGTGTGACAGTGTGAAGATGTGACAGTGTGAAGGTGTGACAGTGTGAAGGTGTGACAGTGTGAAGATGTGATAGTATGACGGTGTGACAGTATGATGGTGTGACAGTGTGAAGGTGTGACAGTGTGAAGGTGTGACAGTATGATGGTGTGACAGTGTGAAGATGTGACAGTGTGAAGGTGTGACAGTGTGAAGATGTGATAGTATGACGGTGTGACAGTGTGAAGGTGTGACTGTGTGAAGGTGTGACTGTGTGAAGGTGTGACAGTGTGAAGGTGTGACAGTATGATGGTGTGACAGTGTGAAGGTGTGACAGTTTGAAGGTGTGATAGTATGACGGTGTGACAGTGTGAAGGTGTGACAGTGTGAAGGTGTGATAGTATGATGGTGTGACAGTGTGAAGGTGTGACAGTTTGAAGGTGTGATAGTATGACGGTGTGACAGTGTGAAGGTGTGACAGTGTGAAGGTGTGACAGTGTGAAGGTGTGATAGTGTGACAGTGTGACAGTGTGATGGTGTGACGTGTGACAGTGTGACAGTGTGACAGTGTGACAGTTTGAAGGTGTGACGGTGTGACAGTGTGACAGTGTGACAGTGTAAAGGTGTAAAGGTGTAAAGGTGTGATGGTGTGACAGTGTGACAGTTTGACGGTGTGACGTGTGAAGGTGTGACGGTGTGACAGTGTAAAAGTATAAAGGTGTGACAGTGTAAAGGTGTGATGATGTGATAGTGTAAAGGTGTGATGTGTGATGGTGTGACTGTGTAAAGGTGTGACAGTGTAAAGGTGTGATGTGTGATAGTGTGAAGTTGTAAAGGTGTGACAGTGTGACATTGTAAAGGTGTGACGTGTACAGTATAAACGTGTGATGTGTGACGATGTAAATGTGTGACATTGTGAAGGTGTGATGGTGTGACAGTGTAAATGTGTGATGTGTGATGGTGTGACAGTGTGAAGGTGTGACAGTGTAAAGGTGTGATGTGTGATAGTGTGAAGGTGTGAATGTGTGACAGTGTAAAGGTGTGACAGTGTGACATTGTAAAGGTGTGACAGTGTGACATTGTAAAGGTGTGACATGTACAGTATAAACGTGTGATGTGTGACGGTGTAAACGTGTGAAGTGTGATGGTGTAAAGTTGTTACAGTGTGACAAAGTGACAGTGTGAAGGTGGGACTGCATGAAGGTGTGACAGTGTGAAGGTGTGACAGTGTGAAGATGTGACAGTGTGAAGGTGTGACAGTGTGAAGGTGTGACAGTGTGAAGATGTGATAGTATGACGGTGTGACAGTATGATGGTGTGACAGTGTGAAGGTGTGACAGTGTGAAGGTGTGACAGTATGATGGTGTGACAGTGTGAAGATGTGACAGTGTGAAGGTGTGACAGTGTGAAGGTGTGACAGTGTGAAGATGTGATAGTATGACGGTGTGACAGTGTGAAGGTGTGACTGTGTGAAGGTGTGACTATGTGAAGGTGTGACAGTGTGAAGGTGTGACAGTATGATGGTGTGACAGTGTGAAGGTGTGACAGTTTGAAGGTGTGATAGTATGACGGTGTGACAGTGTGAAGGTGTGACAGTGTGAAGGTGTGATAGTATGATTGTGTGACAGTGTGAAGGTGTGATAGTGTGAAGGTGTGACAGTGTGAAGGTGTGATAGTATGACGGTGTGACAGTGTGAAGGTGTGACTGTGTGAAGGTGTGACAGTGTGAAGGTGTGATAGTATGATTGTGTGACAGTGTGAAGGTGTGATAGTGTGAAGGTGTGACAGTGTGAAGGTGTGATAGTATGACGGTGTGACAGTGTGAAGGTGTGACTGTGTGAAGGTGTGACTGTGTGAAGGTGTGACAGTGTGAAGGTGTGACAGTATGACGGTGTGACAGTGTGAAGGTGTGACTGTGTGAAGGTGTGACTGTGTGAAGGTGTGACAGTGTGAAGGTGTGACAGTATGATGGTGTGACAGTGTGAAGGTGTGACAGTTTGAAGGTGTGATAGTATGACGGTGTGACAGTGTGAAGGTGTGACAGTGTGAAGGTGTGATAGTATGATTGTGTGACAGTGTGAAGGTGTGATAGTGTGAAGGTGTGACAGTGTGAAGGTGTGATAGTATGACGGTGTGACAGTGTGAAGGTGTGACTGTGTGAAGGTGTGACTGTGTGAAGGTGTGACAGTGTGAAGGTGTGACAGTATGATGGTGTGACAGTGTGAAGATGTGACAGTGTGAAGGTGTGACAGTGTGAAGGTGTGACAGTGTGAAGATGTGATAGTATGACGGTGTGACAGTATGATGGTGTGACAGTGTGAAGGTGTGACAGTGTGAAGGTGTGACAGTATGATGGTGTGACAGTGTGAAGATGTGACAGTGTGAAGGTGTGACAGTGTGAAGATGTGATAGTATGACGGTGTGACAGTGTGAAGGTGTGACTGTGTGAAGGTGTGACTGTGTGAAGGTGTGACAGTGTGAAGGTGTGACAGTATGATGGTGTGACAGTGTGAAGATGTGATAGTATGACGGTGTGACAGTATGATGGTGTGACAGTGTGAAGGTGTGACAGTGTGAAGGTGTGACAGTATGATGGTGTGACAGTGTGAAGATGTGACAGTGTGAAGGTGTGACAGTGTGAAGATGTGATAGTATGACGGTGTGACAGTGTGAAGGTGTGACTGTGTGAAGGTGTGACTGTGTGAAGGTGTGACAGTGTGAAGGTGTGACAGTATGATGGTGTGACAGTGTGAAGGTGTGACAGTTTGAAGGTGTGATAGTATGACGGTGTGACAGTGTGAAGGTGTGACAGTGTGAAGGTGTGATAGTATGATGGTGTGACAGTGTGAAGGTGTGACAGTTTGAAGGTGTGATAGTATGACGGTGTGACAGTGTGAAGGTGTGACAGTGTGAAGGTGTGACAGTGTGAAGGTGTGACAGTGTGAAGGTGTGATAGTGTGACAGTGTGACAGTGTGATGGTGTGACGTGTGACAGTGTGACAGTTTGAAGGTGTGACGGTGTGACGGTGTGACAGTGTGACAGTGTGACAGTGTAAAGGTGTAAAGGTGTAAAGGTGTGATGGTGTGACAGTGTGACAGTTTGACGGTGTGACGTGTGAAGGTGTGACGGTGTGACAGTGTAAAAGTATAAAGGTGTGACAGTGTAAAGGTGTGATGATTTGATAGTGTAAAGGTGTGATGTGTGATGGTGTGACTGTGTAAAGGTGTGACAGTGTAAAGGTGTGATGTGTGATAGTGTGAAGTTGTAAAGGTGTGACAGTGTGACATTGTAAAGGTGTGACGTGTACAGTATAAACGTGTGATGTGTGACGATGTAAATGTGTGACATTGTGAAGGTGTGATGGTGTGACAGTGTAAATGTGTGATGTGTGATGGTGTGACAGTGTGAAGGTGTGACAGTGTAAAGGTGTGATGTGTGATAGTGTGAAGGTGTGAATGTGTGACAGTGTAAAGGTGTGACAGTGTGACATTGTAAAGGTGTGACGTGTACAGTATAAACGTGTGATGTGTGACGGTGTAAATGTGTGACATTGTGAAGGTGTGATGGTGTGACAGTGTAAATGTGTGATGTGTGATAGTGTGAAGGTGTGAAGGTGTGACAGTGTAAAGGTGTGATGTGTGATAGTGTGAAGGTGTGAAGGTGTGAAGGTGTGACAGTGTAAAGGTGTGATGTGTGATAGTGTGAAGGTGTGACAGTGTAAAGGTGTGATGTGTGATAGTGTGAAGGTGTGACAGTGTAAAGGTGTGACAGTGTGACATTGTAAAGGTGTGACATGTACAGTATAAACGTGTGATGTGTGACGGTGTAAACGTGTGAAGTGTGATGGTGTAAAGTTGTTACAGTGTGACAAAGTGACAGTGTGAAGGTGGGACTGCATGAAGGTGTGACAGTGTGAAGGTGTGACAGTGTGAAGATGTGACAGTGTGAAGGTGTGACAGTGTGAAGGTGTGACAGTGTGAAGATGTGATAGTATGACGGTGTGACAGTATGATGGTGTGACAGTGTGAAGGTGTGACAGTGTGAAGGTGTGACAGTATGATGGTGTGACAGTGTGAAGATGTGACAGTGTGAAGGTGTGACAGTGTGAAGGTGTGACAGTGTGAAGATGTGATAGTATGACGGTGTGACAGTGTGAAGGTGTGACTGTGTGAAGGTGTGACAGTGTGAAGGTGTGACAGTATGATGGTGTGACAGTGTGAAGGTGTGACAGTTTGAAGGTGTGATAGTATGACGGTGTGACAGTGTGAAGGTGTGACAGTGTGAAGGTGTGATAGTATGATTGTGTGACAGTGTGAAGGTGTGATAGTGTGAAGGTGTGACAGTGTGAAGGTGTGACAGTGTGAAGGTGTGACAGTATGATGGTGTGACAGTGTGAAGGTGTGACAGTATGATGGTGTGACAGTGTGAAGGTGTGACAGTTTGAAGGTGTGATAGTATGACGGTGTGACAGTGTGACAGTGTGATGGTGTGACAGTGTGAAGGTGTGATAGTGTGAAGGTGTGACAGTGTGAAGGTGTGACAGTGTGAAGATGTGATAGTATGACAGTGTGACAGTGTGAAGGTGTGACAGTGTGAAGGTGTGATAGTGTGAAGGTGTGACAGTGTGAAGGTGTGACAGTGTGAAGATGTGATAGTATGACGGTGTGACAGTGTGAAGGTGTGACAGTGTGAAGATGTGATAGTATGACGGTGTGACAGTGTGAAGGTGTGACAGTGTGAAGATGTGACAGTGTGAAGGTGTGACAGTTTGAAGGTGTGATAGTATGACGGTGTGACAGTGTGACAGTGTGAAGGTGTGACAGTGTGAAGGTGTGATAGTGTGAAGGTGTGACAGTGTGAAGGTGTGATAGTGTGAAGGTGTGATAGTGTGAAGGTGTGACAGTGTGAAGGTGTGACAGTGTGAAGATGTGATAGTATGACGGTGTGACAGTGTGAAGGTGTGACAGTGTGAAGGTGTGACAGTGTGAAGGTAGGAAAGTTTGAAGGTGTGACAGTGTGACGGTGTGACAGTGTGAAGAGTAAAGGTGTGAAGGTGTGACTGTAAATGTGTGATGAATGAAGATGTAAAGATCACCTGGTGTTGCCTGTAGTTTCCAGATGTTTCGTATTGTTTCTTGTTGTTTCTAGTTGTTTCTTGTTGTTTCCTGTAGTTTCCAGTTGTTTCTAGTTGGCTCCTGTTGTTTCTTGTTGTTTTCTGTTGTTTCTTGTTGATTTCTGTTGTTTCCTGGTGTTTCTTGTTGTTTCCTGTAGTTTCCAGTTGTTTCTTTTTGTTTCCTGTTGCAAACTGTAGTTTCCTGTTGTTTACTGTTGTTTCTTGTCGTTTCCTGTTGTTTCTTGTTGGTTCCTGTTGTTTCCTGTAGTTTCCTGTTGTTTCTTGTTGTTTGCTTTTGTTTCCAGTTGTTTCCTGTAGTTTCCTGTTGTTTCTTGTTGTTTGCTTTTGTTTCCAGTTGTTTCCTGTAGTTTCCTGTTGTTTCTTGTCGTTTGCTTTTGTTTCCAGTTGTTTCTTGATGTTTCCTGTTGTTTCTTGTTGGTTCCCGTTGTTTCCTGTTGTTTCCAGTTGTTTCCAGTTGTTTCCTGTTGTTTCCTGTTGTTTCCAGTTGTTTCCAGTTATTTCCTGTTGTTTCTTGTTGTTTCCTGTTGTTTCCTGTTGTTTCTTGTTGTTTCCAGTTGTTTCCTGTTGGTTCCTTTTGTTTCTTGTTGTTTCTTGTTGTTTCCAGTTGTTTCTTGTTGTTTCTAGTTGTTCCCTCTTGTTTCTTGTCATTTCCTGTTGTTTCTTTTTGTATCCTGTTGTTTCCTGTTGTTTCTTGTTTTTTCCAGTTGTTCCCAGTTGTTTCCTGTTGTTTCTTGTTGTTTCCAGTTGTTTCCTGTTGTTTCTTGTCGTTTCCTGTTGTTCCTTGTTTTTTCCCGTTGGTTCCTGTTTTTTCTTGTTGTTTCCTGTTGTTTCTTGTTGTTTCCTGTTGTTTCTTGTTTTTTCCCGTTGGTTTCTGTTTTTTCTTGTTGTTTCCTGTCGTTTCCAGTTGTTTCCAGTTGTTTCCTGTCTTTTCCTGTTGTTTCCAGTTGTTTCCAGTTGTTTCCTGTCGTTTCTTGTTGTTTCCTGTTGTTTCCCGTTGGTTCCTGTTTTTTCTTGTTGTTTCCTGTCGTTTCCAGTTGTTTCCAGTTGTTTCCTGTCGTTTCCTGTCATTTCCAGTTGTTTCCTGTCGTTTCCAGTTGTTTCCAGTTGTTTCCTGTCATTTCTAGTTGTTTCCTGTTGTTTCTTTTTTGTTTCCCGTTGGTTCCTGTTTTTTCTTGTTGTTTCCAGTTGTTTCCTGTCGTTTCCTGTCGTTTCCAGTTTTTTCCAGTTGTTTCCTGTCGTTTCCAGTTGTTACCAGTTGTTTCCTGTTGTTTCCTGTTGTTTCTTGTTGTTTCCAGTTGTTTCCTGTTGGTTCCTGTTGTTTCTTGTTGTTTCTTGTTGTTTCTAGTTGTTCCCTCTTGTTTCTTGTCATTTCCTGTTGTTTCTTGTTGTTTCCTGTTGTTTCCTGTTGTTTCCAGTTGTTTCCTGTTGTTTCTTGTCGTTTCCTGTTGTTCCTTGTTTTTTCCCGTTGGTTCCTGTTTTTTCTTGTTGTTTCCTGTTGTTTCTTGTCGTTTCCAGTTGTTTCCAGTTGTTTCCTGTCGTTTCCAGTTGTTTCCAGTTGTTTCCTGTTGTTTCCTGTCGTTTCTTGTTGTTTCCTGTTGTTTCCTGTTGTTTCCAGTTTTTTCCTGTTGTTTCCAGTTGTTTCCAGTTGTTTGCAGTTTTTTCCTTTCGTTTCTAGTTGTTTCCTGTTGTTTCTTGTTGTTTCCAGTTGGTTCCTGTTTTTTCTTGTTGTTTCCTGTCGTTTCCAGTTGTTTCCAGTTGTTTCATGTCGTTTCCTGTCGTTTCCAGTTGTTTCCAGTTGTTTCCTGTCGTTTCCAGTTGTTTCCAGTGGTTTCCTGTTGTTTCCAGTTGTTTCCAGTTGTTTCCTGTCGTTTCCAGTTGTTTCCAGTTGTTTCCAGTTGTTTCCAGTTGTTTCCTGTCGTTTCCTGTTGTTTCTTGTTGTTTCCCATTGGTTCTTGTTTTTTCTTGTTGTTTCCTGTCGTTTCTAGTTGTTTCCTGTCGTTTCCAGTTGTTTCCAGTTGTTTCCTGTCGTTTCTTGTTGTTTCCTGTCGTTTTCAGTTGTTTCCAGTTGTTTCCAGTTGTTTCCAGTTGTTTCCTGTCGTTTCCAGTTGTTTCCTGTCGTTTCCAGTTGTTTCCAGTTTTTTCCTGTTGGTTCCTGTCGTTTCTTGTTGTTTCCAGTTGTTTCCTGTCGTTTCCAGTTGTTTCATGTCGTTTCCAGTGGTTTCCTGTTGTTTCCAGTTGTTTCCAGTTGTTTCCTGTTGTTTCTTGTTGTTTCCTGTCGTTTTCAGTTTTTTCCTGTTGTTTCCTGTCGTTTCCAGTTGTTTCCTGTCGTTTCTTGTTGTTTCCTGTTGTTTCTTGTTGTTTCCTGTCGTTTTCAGTTGTATTCAGTTGTTTCCTGTTGTTTCCAGTTGTTTCCAGTTGTTTCCAGTTGTTTCCAGTTGTTTCCTGTTGTTTCCTGTCGTTTCCAGTTGGTTCCTGTTGTTTCCAGTTGTTTCCTGTCGTTTCCAGTTGTTTCCTGTTGTTTCCTGTTGTTTCCTGTTGGTTCCTGTTGTTTCCTGTTGTTTCCTGTTGTTTCCAGTTGTTTCCTGTTGGTTCCTGTTGTTTCCTGTTGTTTCCAGTTGTTTCCTGTTGTTTCCTGTCGTTTCCAGTTGTTTCCAGTTGTTTCCTGTTGTTTCCTGTTGTTTCCAGTTGTTTCCTGTCGTTTTCAGTTGTTTCCTGTTGTTTCCTGTTGTTTCCAGTTGTTTCCTGTCGTTTCCAGTTGTCTCCAGTTGTTTCCAGTTGTTTCCAGTTGTTTCCTGTTGGTTCCTGTTGTCAGTGTAAAGGCAGTGGAAGCCATTGAGTTTAAAAGTGAATGTTGAGCTGCTCAGACTTGAAAAGCTTAGTTCGGTATACTTGCTACTTCTAAGTTCACAAAATACTAAAGACAGCTAAATTCTAAGTAAACTTAGCAAGTAGATGTGCTGTAAACTGAACTTAAGACTAAAGATGACATTTACTTTACCTTTTTGAGTCCAACGGGTTTCCTACATTCATTTAAGTAAACTCAACTCATGACATTTGACAATGTTTCCCAAACCTCCCAGTGAAGCCAAACCCCGGTCCCGGCTCTGCACCACCTTCTACTCACGGTTCTATGAAAGGTGGTGCAGGCTTTGACAATAATTCCTATCATCTCAGAGCACTCGGAAAGTGATGTTTGGCATCAAGTTAAACAGCAGAACATCTGCAACAAGAACATGAGTGTGGATCCTTTGTACAGGCCTGCTACACATCTGGAGCCCCATCCAGCTGTGTTCCCACATCCTCAGAGCGAGGGCAGGAACTCCACACACTATGAAATATTAGTGTGAATATTTTACAACCAGAACTTTTAAAAGGAGCTCATTTTAAAAGGTCAAGATTTAGAAAGTTTAATTTGTTGGCCATATTTTAGCACTTCATTCATCTCTGGCAGTGCTGGGAGCAGTACACCAGTACAAGACATTTCTCTAAAGGCCACATGGTGGCGCAGTGGTTAGCTTCACCTGTCCTCACCTGTCCAGGTGAAGCTGTTCACCTGCTCACTCATACTTTGCTAGGTGGATGGATGGATGGATGGATGGATGGATGGATGGATGGATGGATGGATGGATGGATGGATGGATGGATGGATGGATGGATGGATGGATTCTGTTCTTCCAATCTGCGCCTCATATGGTTGTTTTAATGATCAATCAATATGTTTCGTAAAATCCGACCAGTTGGCAGCGACACATTTCTGGTAGTGGGAAAACAATGAGTGACCGTGGTGAGCAGAGGGCTGATGGAGGCAGGAAGGTGGCAAATCATGAGCAAGAACCAAACTTGTGACGTTTTTTTGAATCGTCTTTTCACGGTCGGAACAACTTCAATCTAATCTAGTTTGGAAACTTCTGGAAGAACTCTGGCAAAGCCAAAGAAACTTTCAAACTAGACTATTTCCAATCCGACGCGGTGTAATATGACAGTTTATGGAGCGGAACTCTCGGGAGTCACGTGGAACCGGGGCGAGGAGCTTTATTCCGCTATGAACCATTAAAATGTTGCAGATGTTGTCCAGCTGTCTGACGTCGCCCAGGGATCTTTTGATTGGACTCATTTCTAATAGCAAAGTAACTTTTGCTCGGCGTTGCAGCGCGACTTAATGGAGCGCTGTCGCCTAAAAATACTGGACTGCAACCAGTTCGGCATGTGTTGGCAACGCGGGGAAGATGGACTCCAGTGGTGAGAAGGAGTGGAGGAGGCGTCTGCGATCCGGAGCCCAGCCATTCCACAGTGGCAGCGTTTAAAACATGGCACAGGGGTGGGCGTCTGAAATGCCCCCCACAGCAGGGATCCGGTGAAACAATTACTATAAATGTACGGCGGGAGCACTTTCCTCTCCATACGAGATTTTTTATAACTTCGCCAATGAAGTTTGCGTCGTGCCAACTAATTTGTCTGGCAAATTAGCTTTAGCATGTCTCGCAGCGTGATTCAACGCTTACGACGATTGGAGTCAAATTGTCTTTTCGCATTTGGGCGTCTGGCGTCGTGATGAATGGCGGGTCTGAAAACGGGGGAAGACCGTTTCAGCTATCAAATTAAATGGTTTTTAATCAGTCGGAGTTTTTAATGGCGGCCCGACGCGGGTTCAGTTGTGCTCAACGCCGACAATAGAAGGAAACAAATACGCAGCCTTGTAATTGGAAGTGCTGAGACACCTCCGTTAAATAGTGGATTATTATGGTCTGTTCACTCGCTCAGCTTCATTTTTATCTTATTTTTTATTTTGCTTTCTGGAGGGACTCTGGAATTGGTTTCTAATGTGTGTGTGTGTGTGTGTGTGTGTGTGTGTGTGTGTGTGTGTACACACTGTACATTTTAACATTTTGTTAGATTTTTCGAAGTACAAATAACATAATGTGGACTTTAAACTTTTTTTTTCTGGTAAATTTAAACTTTCTATGTTTTGTTGACAAAATATTGAATCAAAATGTCATTAGCTGTCATACTGTAGCTGTGATTATTCCCTGATCATTTTTGGGATTCTTTCTGGATCAGTATGCCGGTTCGGTGAACCTGCAGGTGAAATGGTAGTTTTACAACAGATCTACCTGAACTGACGATGAATGGATTTCCTGAAGGGGATCGATTTAGAAGCTGACCTGAATGTTTTTATTCTCCTGTGTAGCTTCACATCTTGACCCTGTCATGTACATATTTTCATCTCAGGCAACATTTTAAAAACCATAAGAGTATTACTGTAAAAACAAGCAAGACTGCAACTTTTTGTGCTGATTTTTCTGGTGCTTCGTTTCTGTTGTGATTTGTCTCAATACTTTTCAGTTTAGTGAAAATATTGTGTAGAACCTGCAGTATACGTTGTGTTTTAATGAAAATATGAGCAAAAATATAAACTTCTGGTTTATTGAAGGTTTTTGATTGGTATTTTATGGGCTTCACATCTCGTTGTGCTCAAAATCTCCACCTTGTCACAGACTGTTCTCTCTGCCGCCACCAGGAGGAACAGCCACAGACTGTTCTCTCTGCTGCCAGTAGGGCGGCGTTACCGCTGCCTGAATGCAACAGAGGAGGAGCTTTTTCCCATCAGTCCACCTGCCGAACATGGAACTATAGACACAACATACTGCCTTGTGCATATATATATATATATATATATATATATATATATATATATGCTGTCAAAAATAACATCCATCCCTCCATCCATCCATTTTCTTCCGCTTATCTGTTTCCGGGTGGTGGTGGTGTCAGTCTGAGCACCGCCACCCAGATCACATCGCACCTGATTAAGAACCTTCCTGCAGGTAGAGAGCCCACAGGAAGGTAGAGAGCCCACAGGAAGGTAGAGAGCCCACAGGAAGGTGGAGAGCCCACAGGAAGGTAGAGAGCCCACAGGAAGGTGGAGAGCCCACAGGAAGGTGGAGAGCCCACAGGAAGGTAGAGAGCCCACAGGAAGGTGGAGAGCCCACAGTAAGGTAGAGAGCCCACAGGAAGGTGGAGAGCCCACAGGAAGGTGGAGAGCCCACAGGAAGGTGGCGCCCGGCTTGGGACATGAACCCTCTACCTTGAGACTGAGAGTCTCATGCTCTACCTACTGAGCTGGACGGGGGACATGAACCCTCTACCTTGAGACTGAGAGTCTGATGCTCTACCAACTGAGCTGGACGGTGGCTGGCAAAAATAACACGTTAATTTAATTAATTGATTTGACACGTTTACCTCATTAAAATCTTTTTAAGTAAAATTAGTTTTGTTTACTTCCGGGGTTTTGTTTGTTTGTTTGTTTTTTAACTCCCTTACCAGAGCAGCATCCTGAGCAGCGTCTCTGGGCGCAGCACCATAAATACAGAGCAGTATAATACCCAGTGGAATAATATTAAAGCAGAAAGTTTCATTTTAAAAGGTTCCCTGACGCTGATTGAGAAAGTGAACAACATCAGCTTTACTTTGAATGGCTGAATTTAACAACCACAGAAGTAATTCTGCAGCATAACATAAGGTTGCCATGTTGGCTGACCAGTAGCCTCGGTCAGTTGATATCTCAATCAGTTGATGTCCTTGGTCAGTCGATATCTCGGTCAATCCAGACCCTCAGTTAGTCCTGGACAGTGGAGCTGAAGTATTCATGTTCAGGGTGTGTGTCTGCTCCGGCACTAACTACCCAGCTAAGCAGCAGCAGAAGTGACAAAGTCATTGTTTCTGGGTCAGAGACCAGAGAAACACTTGATTGTGAAAATAATGGATCCTCATCTCCTTGAAAACAACATTTCCATGAAATAATGAAGGAACAAGTAGAAACACTTTAATGACCAACCTTCTTTCTACATATATCATCATCATCATCATCATCATCACACCACCATCATCATCATCATCATCATCATCGTTGTTGGGATTTATGGATGGTTATTAGCATTAAATTACTGTAAGTAATAGATTACTGAATGTAATAAATCACTGGAAGTAATTCATGAAAAATGTAAATTATTATTGGAAGTAAACGGTCATTTACTCATT
>NC_137628.1:34442428-34449928 GCF_963383615.2 Lipophrys pholis | reverse complement strand
GGTAGTAGAGCTTCTGTAGTAAAGCTTCTGTAGTAGAGCTTCTGTAGTAGAGCTTCTGTAGTAGAACTTCTGTAGTCTGAGGAGCTTCTGTAGTAGAGTTTCTGTAGTAGAGCTTCTGTAGTAGAACTTCTGTAGTCTGAGGAGCTTCTGTAGTAGAGCTTCTGTAATGAGCTCCTGTAGTCTGAGGAGCTTCTGTAGTAGAGTGTCTGTAGTAGGGCTTCTGTAGTAGAGCGTCTGTAGTCTCAGGAGCTTCTGTAGTAGAGCTTCTGTCATAAGCTTCTTTAGTAGAGTTTTTTAGTAGAGCTTCTGTGGTCTGAGGGGCTTCTGTAGTAGAGCTTCTGTAGTAGAGCTTCCGTAATGAGCTTGTAGAAGAGCTTCTGTAGTAGAGCTTCTGTATTCTGAGCAGCTTCTGTAGTAGAGCTTCTGTAGTAGAGCATCTGTAATGAGCTTCTGTATTCTGAAGAGCTTCTGTAGTAAAGCTTCTGTAGTAGAGCGTCTGTAGTCTGAGGAGCTTCTGTCGTAGAGCGTCTGTAGTCTGAGGAGCTTCGGTAATAGAGCTTCTGTATTAGAGCTTCTGTAGTAGAGCTTTTGTAGTCTGAGGAGCTTCTGTAATGAGCTTCTGTAGTAGATCTTCTGTAGTAGAGCTTCTTTAATGAGCTTCATGAGCAATAGGAACTCTACAATAGGAACGTTTCATTGGTAACTCCACCATTGTAACTCTACAATAGTAACTAGAAATAGTAATGCGGCAATAGTAACTCTGCAATTGTAACTCTGCAATAGTAGCTCAATAATATCTGCAATAGTAACGCTATAATAGTAACTCTGCAATAGTAACTAGAATATGAACTCTACAATAGGTACTCTACAATAGCAACTCTACATTAGTAACGTTACATTGGTGACTCCACAATTTTAACTCTAGAATAGTAACTCTTCATTAGTAACTACAATTGTAACACTACAATGGGAACTCTGCAATAATAAATCTACAATAATACCGCTACAGTATTAACTCTACAATAGTAACTCTACAATAGTAACGTGACAACGGTTCTCCACCATTATAACTCTACAATAGTAACTCTACAATAGTAACTCTACAATAGTAACGTGACAACGGTTCTCCACCATTATAACTCTACAATAGTAACGCTACAATAGTAACTCTACAATGGTAACTCTACAATACTAACTCAATAATATCTACAATAGTAACGTTACATTGGTAACTTTGCAATTGTAACTCTAGAATAGTAACTCTACAGTGGTAACTCTACAGTGGTAACTCTACAATAGTAACGTTACATTGGTAACTCCAATTCAATTCAATTCAGTTTTATTTGTAAAGCTCTAAATCACATCAACAAACATCTCAGAACCTCTTACAATGATAGAGAACAACAGAACCCAACTAAACCTTCCAGAACCTCTTACAATGATAGAGAACAACAGAACCCAACTAAACCTTCCAGAACCTCTTACAATGATAGAGAACAACAGAACCCAACTAAACCTTCCAGAGCAGCAGATGGAACAAGCAACAGAGGAAACCAGGAAGAACTCCCTCTCAGGAAGAACAGTTCATAAGAAGTCCCTCTTCAGGAAGAAAGGGGGCGGAGCCTAGACTCTGGAAGGGGGGGGGGGGGGGGGGGGGCATCCGTCTTGACCGGTTGGAGGGAGAAGTACATGGGATAGGACAGGGAGAGAGAGGAATAGAAGAGGGAGAGAGAGGAATAGAAGAGGGAGAGAGAGGAATAGAAGAGAGAGAGAGAGAGAGGAATAGAAGAGGGAGAGAGAGGAATAGAAGAGAGAGAGAGAGAGAGAGAGGAATAGAAGAGAGAGAGAGAGAGGAATAGAAGAGAGAGAGAGAGAGGAATAGAAGAGGGAGAGAGAGGAATAGAAGAGGGAGAGAGAGGAATAGAAGAGAGAGAGAGAGAGAGGAATAGAAGAGGGAGAGAGAGGAATAGAAGAGAGAGAGAGAGAGAGAGAGGAATAGAAGAGAGAGAGAGAGAGAGAGAGAGAGGCAGACAGACCAGAGAAGTACAAATACTAAGAAAAGTCTCTGATGAGCGTTGGTCTGATGATGAACTAATCTCAGTCTGGAGTTTAAGGGCCGTGCCGTTGTGGTGGGGTCCCGGTGCTGTGGGGGGGTCCTGGTGCTGTGGGGGGGTCCTGGTGCTGTGGGGGGGTCCCGGTGCTGTGGGGGGGT
Organism: Lipophrys pholis; assembly: GCF_963383615.2. Classification (NCBI taxonomy): domain Eukaryota; kingdom Metazoa; phylum Chordata; class Actinopteri; order Blenniiformes; family Blenniidae; genus Lipophrys; species Lipophrys pholis. Next base: position 34,447,716 of record NC_137628.1, on the reverse strand, counting down.
CAGGGTACTGTGGTGGGGTCCCGGTGCTGTGGGGGGGTCCCGGTACTGTGGGGGGGTCCCGGTACTGTGGGGGGGTCAGGTAGTAGGACCGTGGTAACTCCACTCTGGGAGTCTTGGGTCTGATCCCCTGGATCCTGCTCCCCTCCTGTCAGGATCTGGTGGCTCCAGTAATGTTGTTACACAGAGAGAAAGAAAGAAAGCTCTGTGTGTGTGTGGGGGGGGGGGCTCTGCTTTGGGCCGGGGGTGCTCCCGCTGGGGTGGGGTAGGGGTAGGGGGCCCCGACTGGGGGCTGTTGGCTGGGGTGGGTTGGGGGCGGGGCGTCTGGGCCCTGGGGGTGCGGGGCCTCCCCCTTTCTGGTGGGGGTGCCCGCTGCGGCTCTGGGGGTGGCTCCTCCCTCTGGCCCCCTCCCCTTGTGGTGCAGGTTGGCCCCTGCTGCCGCGCTCCGGGTCTTCCTCGCTCCCGGATTGGAGGGAGCAGGGGATGGGGGGGCTCCGGGTTCTGGATGGACGGTTGACTGAGAGTGACCTCCAGGGCCTGATATATGGGTGTGTGTGTGTGTGTGTGTGTGTGTGTGTGTGTGTGTGTGTGTGTGCGTGCGTGTGTGTGTGTGTGTGTGTGTGTGTGCGTGCGTGCGCAAATGAGGGGGGGTGCCCTAACCACTGGCCTCCGGCTGGGCTCGCACTGGGCCCTGCGGGTCTTAGACTCTGCTGTCTGGCCGTTGGGTGGGGTGGGGGCTCCCTGCCTGGGTCTCCTTACGGCGCCTTGTTGGGGGGGGGTGTGGCTCCCCGGGTCCTAGGCCGGCCGCTCGGGGGTGGGGTGGGGCAGCGCGGGGGGTCCAGCTGGGCCAAGGTCCTAGCAACGGGGGGACCCCCTCCCTCAGAACCCTCCCTGCCTTACCTCACCTTATATTACTCCACAATAGGGAGCAGTGGGGCGGTGCCTAGGGTGGGGGGTCCGGGCTACTTAACTGCGGTCTGGGTCCTCCCCCGACTTTGCACCACCCACAATTTTAACCACACTTAGTCACGCAGGGTCATGAGGGGGTAAGCCGCTTTTGGGGTTCTGCCGCTTGTCAGCGGTAGAACGCCCGGGCCCCGCTACCCCCCAATTTTAAACTGCACCATAGACACACACATTGCATCCACCTCTTCAAAACACAAAGGCCCCCCCCCCCCCTACATACATCCAACACACACATAGGGCGGGGGGAGGGTGGGAGACGTGGCTCCCCCCAGCACCTCCCGCTGGGGTCCCGCCCCGGCCCGGGGTGAGTGCGGCTGGAATGCGGGGGGCGCCTCAGGCGTGGCGCTCGCGGGGGGGCTGGGGTGCGGTTCTCCTTCCCCATTTGCTGTTGGATTGGTGGAGGTTGGGATATCGCGGTGGCCGGGTGGGGGCCCCCCCGAGTGTGTGAGTGTGTGAGCATCTGTGTCTGTGTCTGTGTCTGTGTCTGTGTCGGGGGTGGGCGTCTGTGGGGGGGTGGGTGGGGGTGTGGGTTTTTCAATCAAGACCGGGGGGAGGATCATGGGGCGGGTGGGACATGAGGCTCCTGGGGGTGTAGAGTTGACTGTCCTCCGACCGGGGCCTGTACGGACCTTTGCTTTCCTGGGTCTGGGGGCGGGGCTGGTCCGGGGCGCGGCGGCTGGGGCCGTCTCTGCCTTGCCGGGTTGGGGGGGGGGGCGGTGGGTGGGCCTGTTCCCGGGGGTGCGGCGGGACTCGCCGCCGGGGTTGGGGGGGCTCTCGACCCGCTCGGCCCGGGGGCCCTGCTCCGGCCTTTTCTCGGCTTGGCGGCTTGGGTCGGGGCCTGGGGCCCTGTATCCTTCTCTTGTGGGCCCCTCTTGCCTGGGGGGGATTCCTCTCTGCATTCTCCGTCGGGTGCTTTTTGGGCGGGGGGTGGCTCTCTGGGGTGGTTCGCTGGGGTCCCCCCGGGCCTGGGGGGCTTCCGTCTGCCGGGGTGGCGGTGTCCGGGCCCGATGGCCTCAGACCCCGGGGTGTTGCTACGGGCCCCCCCACAGCAGTTCCGGTCACACCCAGTGGACAAACCACACACACACACACACACACACACACACACACGCACACACACAGACACACACACACACACACACACACACACACACACACACACACTTCCACTCCTCACTAAAGGAGCTTCTGAAGTTGCTTGTTCTCTGTCATCATTTGCTTAAACTTTAAAAATCATGTTCCTCTTTTGTTGTTGCTTCTTTGTTAATTCATGTTCCTGCTTCATATTACTGTCTAGATAGAGCTGCTCAGGCTGGTTAATCTAGAAAATCATGTTACTGTCTAGATAGAGCTGCTCAGGCTGGTTAATCTAGAAAATCATGTTACTGTCTAGATAGAGCTGCTCAGGCTGGTTTAATCCAAAAACAGTTATAAAGTATTTGGATCAGTGTGATAACTGTAAATAATATATGTAGCACTAACAAGGGTATTGTATGTTATCCCCTAAAAAAAAAGAAAAGAATCTGGTTTCCAAATAAAACAGTCAGTTGAAGAACCAACACCTGAACACACAGGGAGGAGAAACCTGCAAAACCAGACTGAGAGGAGGAGGAACCTGCAGAACCCGACTCAAAAGAGGAACCAGCCGAACCAGAGTCAGAGGAGAAACCTGCAAAACCAGACTGAGAGGAGGAGGAACCTGCAGAACCAGACTAAAATGAGGAACCTGCAGAACCACAGTCAGAAGAGGAACCTGCAGAACCAGACTAAAACGAGGAACCTGCAGAACCAGACTAAAACGAGGAACCTGCAGAACCACAGTCAGAAGAGGAACCTGCAGAACCAGACTCAGAGGAGGAGGAACCTGCAGAACCAGATTCAGAGGAGGAACCTGCAGAACCGGATTCAGAGGAGGAGAAACCTGCAGAACCAGATTCAGAGGAGGAACCTGCAGAACCGGATTCAGGGGAGGAGAAACCTGCAGAACCAGATTCAGAGGAGGAGGAACCTGCAGAACCAGACTGAAACGAGGAACCTGCAGAACCAGATTCAGAGGAGAAACCTGCAGAACCAGACTCAGAGGAGGAGGAACCTGCAGAACCAGACTGAAACGAGGAACCTGCAGAACCAGATTCAGAGGAGGAACCTGCAGAACCAGACTCTGAGGAGGAGAAACTTGCAGAACCAGATTCAGAGGAGAAACTTGCAGAACCGTATTCAGAGGAGGAGGAACCTGCAGAACCAGACTCAGAGGAGGAGGAACCTGCAGAACCAGATTCAGAGGAGGAGGAACCTGCAGAACCAGATTCAGAGGAGAAACCTGCAGAACCGTATTCAGAGGAGGAGAAACCTGCAGAACCAGATTCAGAGGAGGAGGAACCTGCAGAACCAGACTCAGAGGAGGAGGAACCTGCAGAACCGTATTCAGAGGAGGAGGAACCTGCAGAACCAGATTCAGAGGAGAAACTTGCAGAACCGTATTCAGAGGAGGAGGAACCTGCAGAACCAGATTCAGAGGAGGAGGAACCTGCAGAACCGGATTCAGAGGAGGAACCTGCAGAACCAGACTCAAATCATTTTAAGGGGAAAAATTGAAAATTATCAACATTAAATGAAAAATAATTTAGGCAGTGACTTTAAGAAAAAAGATGTATTAATTTAATCTTGTAAATGACAAATGAAACAAAATGTATTTTTATATAAACAAAACATTGTCAGGATGGGAAAGAGTAACAACATCTAATACCTCATGAAACATGATGAACACCATCAGATTATCAGAAAGGGTCACATCCTGATCAATAACTTTGATATGAATCGTAACCCGACAGGACATTTGGATATTGATCTGGAACTTCATCAATTACCTGGATCAATACTTTTTTAACCACAACAACTTTAAAGGCCTGAAGAGAGGTTTATCTGATCTAGTATTGATTACTAATCAGGTTGATCTGATCTAGTATTGATTACTAATCAGGGGACAATGTGCCGGGTGGGGCTTAGCTCTCACTGAAGAAGAAAACTGAAAGAGGACATTAAATTACATTACATTACATTAGATTACATTACATTACATTAGATTACATTACATTAGATTAAATTACATTGCATTAGATTACATTACATTACATTAGATTACATTACATTAGATTAAATTACATTGCATTACATTGCATTACATTACATTACATTACATTAGATTACATTACATTACATTACATTGGATTACATTACATTACATTAGATTAAATTACATTGCATTAGATTACATTACATTACATTAGATTACATTACATTAGATTACATTACCAACAGCTTTTAAATGAATTTGGTCCTAATGGTAGCTCCGTTAGCAGAAGCCTCTCTACCAGTTACATCCCTCATTAGCATTTATCAGCAAGCGGCTAAATGAGAAACTAACGGAGTGAACTAATCTAACGTCATACATCCTGGTGGGAACTAATCTAACGTCATACATCCTGGTGGGAACTAATCTAACGTCATACATCCTGGTGGGAACTAATCTAACGTCATACATCCTGGTGGGAACCAATCTAACGTCATACATCCTGGTGGGAACTAATCTAACGTCATACATCCTGGTGGGAACCAATCTAACGTCATACATCCTGGTGGGAACTAATCTAACGTCATACATCCTGGTGGGAACTAATCTAACGTCATACATCCTGGTGGGAACCAATCTAACGTCATACATCCTGGTGGGAACTAATCTAACGTCATACATCCTGGTGGGAACCAATCTAACGTCATACATCTTGGTGGGAACCAATCTAACGTCATACATCTTGGTAGGAACCAATCTAACGTCATACATCCTGGTGGGAACTAATCTAACGTCATACATCCTGGTGGGAACTAATCTAACGTCATACATCCTGGTGGGAACCAATCTAACGTCATACATCGTGGTGGGAACTATTCTAACGTCATACATCCTGGTGGGAACTAATCTAACGTCATACATCTTGGTAGGAACCAATCTAACGTCATACATCTTGGTAGGAACCAATCTAACGTCATACATCTTGGTGGGAACCAATCTAACGTCATACATCTTGGTGGGAACCAATCTAACGTCATACATCCTGGTGGGAACTAATCTAACATCATACATCTTGGTAGGAACCAATCTAACGTCATACATCTTGGTAGGAACCAATCTAACGTCATACATCTTGGTAGGAACCAATCTAACGTCATACATCCTGGTAGGAACCAATCTAACGTCATACATCTTGGTGGGAACCAATCTAACGTCATACATCTTGGTAGGAACCAATCTAACGTCATACATCTTG
>NC_137628.1:34427428-34434928 GCF_963383615.2 Lipophrys pholis | reverse complement strand
TCCGCCCTGCCTCCATGTTGTTTTCCATTGTGGCTCACTGATCTTCTTCCATTCCTCCTCAGGCAACATTCTTTCACTCTCTCTCTCCCACTTCTCTTTCCAAACATTGTAAATTAATTGATAAGGATACGATCATCCCAAAATCTGGAACCACGACTTCAGATTGCTGAAAACTATATCGTGTTTGAGTTCAGGCTTCGGTCAAACACTGACAGCGACTTGTCAGTAAAGCTGACAAGTCGCTTTGTCTATGTAAACACATGGACACCCTGGCCATGTCTTTACATACAGAAATCCTTCTGTTTATTTGGTCCAGTATTCTATGAATTCATATACAAAGTGGGGAGAAAACACAATCGTTCCGGTGAAAATAGGAATATCATTATAACATAATTATTTGTGCTCCAGTGGTTTTGAAAACTCTCAGCATTCTTGTCCTCATTGTGTGGACATATGTAACGTCTTCTTATTGAGACAAAATTAGACAGAAAGCAAACTGTTCCTTGTGAAAGTGAGCAGCAGGAGACAACGATGGATGACATGACCCAAAAGTGTTTATCGCCCCCTGTTGGGCGATGCAGGAGGTTTTATTTACAGATAAACAGTGCGTACAAAGCGTCAGATTGATTTTAATTCCTGAACAAACTTGGAATGAATGTCAGAGTGTGGGTGATGTGGTCAGTGACGATGAGGTTCCATCTGTTTGTTCTGTTCCTCTTCTCTTCCATCTCACTCAATCAAATGCAAACACACACTTTTCACATTCTAGCTTCCACCTGCTCTTCACCTCCACCCGACCTCAGAGGGAATTCTCCACCCAAACCCTGACAGACACTTTCTTCTGCCTCCTGCGGCGCGACGAGGGCCCAGAACAAGAGTCTAAACAGGTTTAGGTCCTCACAACACTGATAAATACAAGTTTACACACACACACACACACACACACACACACACACACACACACACACACACACACACACACACACACACACACACACACACACACACACACACACACACACACACACACACACACACACACACACACACACACACACACACACACACACCAGGTTAGTCGGGTCTCTGGGTTGTTACAAGTGTGGTTTGTCAAATAGGAAGTAGAGAGGTGCAACTCTGAGATAGGATGGCAAGAACACAAAGCTGATCTAATCAAAATCTCTCTCTCACACACACACACACACACACACACACACACACACACACACACACGCACACACACACACACACACACACACACACACACACACACACACACACACACACACACACACACACACACACACACACACACACACACACACACACACACAGAGTCCCTTGCCTCTCGTAACAGATAATAAACAAAGTGCAGGCTATAATTGCTCTCCAGGATCTGTGGCGCCTGTTGCTGTGTGTGTGTGTGTGTGTGTGTGTGTGTGTGTGTGGGTGTGTGTGTGTGTGTGTGTGTGTGTGTGTGTGTGTGTGTGTGTGTGTGTGTGTGTGTGTGTGTGTGTGTGTGTGTGTGTGTGTGTGTGTGTGTGTGTGTGTGTGTACATGCTCAAGTGTATTATGGCATATTGATGGTCATTAAAATTAATGATGAGGGGCTGATGTCACAGAGTAGAAGAGGTGTGTGCGTACATATTCGGGCGTGAGTCAAGTAGGAAAATTGCAGAGAGAGAGATAGAAAGGAAGCAGGAAGACGGCCGTTTAGCCTCTGGATGATATTATACATCGGCAAGCACGTGTGAATGTGCACAATTTAGTGTGCACACATGTTTGTGTCCATCACCACAAGATTTATGGGCCACTAAAAGATAAAACGGGCTTGTGTGTGAGAGGGAGAGTGAGAGAAGAGAGAAGGGGATTTGAGACACTTGAGCATAAATCATTACCTGACTCTGTTCCCAGATGGACACTTGTTTCTGTTGGTTACTTAGTGAGGGATGGACGAGGAGGGAGGACGCCGGGTGGACTACCAAGATGAAGAATGAGGAGGAAACACAGAGCTAACAAAAGAATGGAGATGGAGGGGTGGCCACTGGCTTTTAGTCCGTTTTTTTGATGGATATTTCCAGCATTGTTTGGCCTGCTACATCAAATAAATGATCACAATAAGAAAGGAGAGGCTCTGTGCTGAGCTGTGCTGAAGGAATACTAAATTAAAAGGATGAAAGCAGGGAACACTTCAGAATTTGATGACACTCAAAGTGCGAAGCGCTGCTAATGCCGAACAATTTCAACGCTACAGTCTCTATAATGGTTTGTTTGCTTATAATTTGATTTTCCGACAAAATAACAGACGCCGTAAAGTGGGCCAATTTCAGCCGGCAGCACTTGAACAGAGCTTGATTGAAAACTGAATTCCTACAACACAAATACAATCTAAAAACTCACATTAATAAACAAATTCCAATCAATCTAAAGTGATGCAGGACGGAATAATTCTTATCTTCAAATCCAGCATCCCATCAGCGCGTCAGCCAGCAGCCTGGGTTCTCCAGGAGAAGTTCCGTCACGTGCAGCAGCAGTGCTTTGATGTAAATACATGTCACTGTTAGCATGCGCAGCCACTGTGGTCCTCCGACTGGAAATAACCAGATTAGGAAGCATCGAGAATTCTCATCATTAGTAGGAGATTTACTTAGAAACCATATGGACGAGAGTCTTGTGCATTGTTTCTACTGACTCAATTATCCAGAGTCAACACACCCGCTTGTCGTGGAAGACAATGCTGCTGCCATAATAAGGGACCCACATGGAGAGCCGGGTCCAGGGACTCACTGTGCTTATATCTGCCAGCATGGAAATATAATGAATGTCACCTCTTGTGTGTGTTTCATGCTTAAACTCCAGCAGGTCTCTGGATTTCCTTGCGAGTGTGTCTAAATAAGAGAAATCTGGCACGAGCACTGGAGGTGTGTCGCCCTGATTGGTCCCGCAGGCCGAGCAGCAGATGTGCTCAATGTAAAGTGTTTGTAAAGCGTGCTGTGATGTGACGATGCTGCGGTCCAGGGTCAGCTCTAATAAGGGATCATCGGTGCTCTGCAGGTTGGAGAGCAGTTCCAGGCATGTTAACAGATTAAAGAGGTGTTGAGAGTAATAAGTACGACACAGTGAAATTGAGTTGTTGTCCAATGCGGTCCTGAGGTAGCTCCACATCAGAGGGTCCAGTACCAACCTATGTTTGTGCTAAATCGAGGCTCTGATGGACCGACCAGATTTAGCCCAAACAACAATGTCACTATGGGATGTTCTGAAGTGCTTCACCAATTTTGGCGATTTTTACAAGTGTGTCAGCGCACTGTTAAAGACCAGTTCATTTTAAAATATGGGGATGACTCAATGATTGTGAACCTGCTAAAGCTACATGAAACCAGTGATGATCCTGTCCTTTACCACTTTGTCAAGTGGTGTGAGAAAACACACCGACAAGTCAAAAGACATTGATTTTAGAAGACATTCTAACACACCTGAGTCCATTCTTCCTAAGGGACAGACCACTGAACAAGTGCATTGGTATAAATATCTCAGGACTAATATTGATTCCAGGTTAAATTGTAAAGAAAGCTGTGAGGCGGTGAGCAGGAGGGACTGAGTGGTAGAGGCGCTCGTCCAATAACCAGAGGGTTGGCAGTTCGAATCCCACTATATCAAAGTCATTGTTGTTGTGTCCTTGGGCAAGGCACTTTACCCACATTGCCTCGTATGAATGGGTATGAATGTTGGTGGTGGTCTGAGGGGCAGCCAGGCCTCCGTCAGCAGCCCCGGGGCCTCTGTGGCTACAACGTAGCTTAGCATCACTGAGGGTCTGGTGTGAATGAATCATGGTCTCTCAGCGTGAAGAAAGCGCTATATAAATCCAAGCCATTGTTATTATTGCTATTATTACTCCAGCGTTGGCTTTGTCTGCGGAAGCTTTTCACGTTGCCAAAACCTTGATGACACTTTTTTTCCTGCTTTTATTGAATCACTTTTAACTGTTTCACCGGTGCCATGGTTTGGAAACCTTCTCTTAAAAGAAAGGAAATGTCTAAACCAGTCAAATGGGCTGATCGGGGGTTTCATAGAAGTTTTACAGTTGTTTTATAACAGACAGATAATGGGGGTGGGGGGGTGACAAATGCTTGTTGATGACATAATGACAGAACATTCACTATTTCCACATCGATCCAAACACCTTCCAACAACAAACCATTGTAGAACCAAACAAGCCCGAGCAGTACTTTTCAGATATAAGCACAAACCGATTATCAAATTCATTTATTTCATATTTTTGATAGGTCTTGTATAGCAATTCTTTTAGTTTATTTATTCACTTTTTGATCCTGCCAGTGAGCCTGTGAGTGCCCATCCATGTCTGTGTCTGCTGTTTATACTGTCCTGTGCTCTTAAATGTATCTGGTGGTTTTGCTGGATGCCTTCTCTTGTTGCAACAGGGTTTCCACGTACTAATACCTTGACCTTGACCTTGACCTTGACCTGGACCTTGACCTTGACCTTGACCTTGACCTCACCCAACGCCACCCACAAGCATCATCTGGACGATGCTTCACCTCCATTTAAAGATCTTTACATGCGATTCTGCCACTTTGTTGAAGGTCGCAGTCAATTCTTGTCAGGGCAGATCTCTGGAGCACCTTCAGGAACGTTCTCCAAACTCTGCTCTCATATTGATTCACACACAAAGATGAAACAATAAACTGAAAGTCACAGTCAATGCAACCACACATGCATGCACATAAACAGTAATGATGGAGGGGTTAGTCCTTTGACCTCAGGTGTGTCCCAGTCGTTTGCATCCTGAAGAAGGCCTGTATCAATACATAGTGTCACGTAAAGGTTGGTTGTGGTTTGTTTAGAGGAAATGTCTCAGTCACCAAATCAAGGCTTGTTAAAGATAGTTTAGTCCGAACATGGCTGCTCCTCTCAGAATGAAAAGCTACCGTCCATACCACGGTGATGTATAATATGAGCTGCTGCCGTTGCGTCATGAGCTCAAGGTCAGACTGGTACAAATCCTTTAACTGTTCAACTGAATCACAACCAGCACACCTCAAAGCAGGGGGCATGCCTCCTCTGGGGGGCTTCAGAGAGTTTCATGGTGGTGATGGAGGTGCAACACCGTACGACAGAAATCAGGGTGTTGCTACGTCCAAGGTGATAGTCTGTCCATACAGTTGCTCATTAAACGGTTCTTCTGCTGAATCACTGTTCATAACTTGTACGTCGTGCAGTGTTTGTCTTGGTCTGGACTCGACAGGAACCTTTAAATCAGACATGTGAGTGTTCAGAGGGTTGGAGCCATTCCAGAAAGTTCCCAGGAAAGACTAATGTCAACTACTATACAGCTGACCACCAAGGCAGTAGAGCTCAGGATGTGACCATTGGTAGAAATGTCACAAAGCCTCGGTACACTCCCAGGAATCAGCTGCTGGTTGGGCAAGATCACATCCTCCTGCTGGCTAAAGGTTTGATCATGATAATTAACAATCCCTCCAATGAATTCTACTCCCAAGATATAAAGCAAACATTAGAATTTGACATCTGATATCGATTTTTCTTAAGTTAAACTATTAGAGGAAAATGTCAAGGCTTTGCTGAACGTGCTGCTCATAGGATGGAGAACTTCACTGTTTCTGCACCACACGGAAATTGGTTTAATATTTGCTTCCTTCTTTTGAAATTGATTTTAATCTCACAGTCGACTTGCAGGAGGGCTCAAGGGTGAAAGATGGAGGTTTAACTTGCAGCACCAGGGAAGAGCTTCAGGGGGAGCAGAAGGAGAAGTGGCTCCAGCTTGTTGTTTGTTAGAGCAGGTGACTGATGCAGCAGGTTCTTGCTTTCATTAACAGATAATAGATAAAGCTGGATGATGGACTGACACTACGTGGCTCACTGTGATGGCTGCAGTGTGATAATGATCACCTGATGGGACGGACTCCGGCGAGCCTGACACCGTCCTGCAGGACGCCATGTTTACGGTCTGGGTGTTCCTCCTCCTCTAGCAGCCAGGGTGTTCCTCCAGCAGCCAGGGTGTTCCTCCAGCAGCCAGGGTGTTCCTCCAGCAGCCAGGTTGTTCCTCCAGCAGCCAGGGTATTCCTCCAGCAGCCAGGTTGTTCCTCCAGCAGCCAGGGTGTTCCTCCAGCAGCAGCCAGGGTGTTCCTCCAGCAGCCAGGGTGTTCCTCCAGCAGCAGCCAGGGTGTTCCTCCAGCAGCAGCCAGGGTGTTCCTCCAGCAGCAGCTGGGGTGTTCCTCCAGCAGCCAGGGTGTTCCTCCAGCAGCCAGGGTGTTCCTCCAGCAGTAGCAGAGTTGTTCCTCCAGGAGCCAGGGTGTTCCTCCAGCAGCCAGGGTGTTCCTCCAGCAGCCAGGGTGTTCCTCCAGGAGCCAGGGTGTCCCTCCAGCAGCCAGGGTGTCCCTCCAGCAGCAGCCAGGGTGTTCCTCCAGCAGCAGTCAGAGTGTTCCTCTAGCAGCCAGGGTGTTCCTCCAGCAGCAGTCAGAGTGTTCCTCTAGCAGCCAGGGTGTTCCTCCAGCAGCCAGGGTGTTCCTCTAGCAGTCAGGGTGTTCCTGCAGCAGCCAGGGTGTTCCTCCAGGGGGCAGGGTGTTCCTCCAGCAGCCAGGGTGTTCCTCCAGGGGGCAGGGTGTTCCTCCAGCAGCCAGGGTGTTCCTCCAGGGGGCAGGGTGTTCCTCCAGCAGCAGTTGGGGTGTTCTTCCCACTGCCAGGGTGTTCCTCTTGCAGCCAGGGTGTTCCTCCAGCAGCCAGGGTGTTCCTCCAGGATTCAGGGTGTTCCTCTAGCAGCAGCCAGAGTGTTCCTCTAGCAGTCAGGGTGTTCCTCCAGCAGCCAGGGTGTTCCTCCAGCAGCCAGGGTGTTCCTCCAGCAGCCAGGGTGTTCTCTAGCAGCCAGGGTGTTCCTCCAGCAGCCAGGGTGTTCCTCCAGGAGCCAGGGTGTTCCTCCAGCAGCAGCTGGGGAGTTCCTCCAGCAGCCAGGGTGTTCCTCCAGGAGCAAAGGTGTTCCTCTAGCAGCCAGGGTGTTCCTCTAGCAGTCAGGGTGTTCCTCGAGCAGCAGCCAGGGTGTTCCTTCAGCAGCCAGGGAGTTCCTCCAGCATCTAGTGTGTTCCTCCAGCATCTAGTGTGTTCCTCCAGCATCTAGTGTGTTCCTCCAGCAGCCAGGGTGTTCCTCCAGCAGCCAGGGTGTTCCTCCAGCAGCAAGGGGGTTCCTCCAGCAGCCAGGGAGTTCCTCCAGCAACCAGGGTGTTCCTCCAGCAGCCAGGGTGTTCCTCCAGCAGCAAGGGTGTTCCTCCAGCAGCCAGGGTGTTCCTCCAGCAGCCAGGGTGTTACTCCAGGGGGCAGGGTGTTACTCCAGCAGCAGCTGGGGTGTTCCTCGAGCAGCCAGGGTCTTCCTCCAGGAGCCAGGGTCTTCCTCTTGCAGCCAGGGTGTTCCTCCGGCAGCAGCCAGGGTGTGCCTCTAGCAGCCAGGGTGTTCCTCCAGCAGCCAGG
>NC_137628.1:34337428-34422428 GCF_963383615.2 Lipophrys pholis | reverse complement strand
TGAACAGTCAGTGAACAGTCAGGAATGGTCAGTGAACATGATTTTATTATGTCCTTGGTGGACGTAATAAATGATAAGCCATCCTTACACCCGTGTCAACAGCCCGTCCTCGTCCCTGTACTCTGTGAGCACCATGCAGTTTTCTGAAGTAAGTCGTGCTGGACGCCGCCTTCGCTCCGCCCCCAATCCCTTCCACAAACTCAGTCGCCATATAGAAAGACAAAATGACTTCAGTGTTTTGCTAAAACTTCCACCCTCTCCAGGTATAACCCCCATCTCTGCTAAAAAACTAACTCTGAATATTTGTAGGAAGTTTCCAGTACATTTTGGAGGAGATCCAGAAACAGTCCAGGTCAACCTTTGGTGGACGTCAGAAGTCTCTCATTGCTCTTGTTGCTTTAAAAAGTATTAGTGTTGTTCAAAAATGTACCAAGCAAGTGAATTTCATTATTTAACATTTTAAGGAGAGTGGACTTGTATGATTTCCACACCCAGTTTTATGAAATATCCTTATGGCTGTCTTCTGTCTACATTTATATGTATATAGAATAACTTTGGAGAAATATATTTTTTGATACATAACTTGTCATAAGTTAGATTTAGTGTTCTTCTTCTGGCCCCCGTCCAGTTCAGTAGGTAGAGCATCAGACTCTCAGTCTCAAGGTAGAGGGTTCATGTCCCACGCCGGGCGCCACCTTCCAGTGGGCTCTACACCTTCCTGTGGGCTCTCCACCTTCCTGTGGGCTCTCCACCTTCCTGTGGGCTCTCCACCTTCCTGTGGGCTCTCCACCTGCAGGAAGGTTCTTAATGGGTCAATGTGATTTGGGTGACGGTGCTCAGACTGACGGTTTTGGGTCTGAAATGATTCATTATGTGTACTAATGATATATGTCGGGTATCAAACCTCTTACAGTTTGTAGTATTTGCAGATGACACTAATATTTGTTGTGACGGGAAACTTGCAGCAGCGTTTGGAGGCGTCAGCAGAAAGGAGTAAAATAAAAACTTGGTTTGATTTGAATAAATTATCATTAAATTTAAATAAAACCAAACTTATGCTGTTTGGAAAACGCAAAATAAATACACAAGTAAAAGTACTGATAAATAAAGTTGGAATAGAACGAGTGAATGAGAATAAATCCTGGATGTGATTCTTCATCAAAATCTGCTGGAAACATAAAACATGAGATCAAAAGTAATCGGAGCAGCGGAGTGATGGGGAGCAAGGCAGAGTACTGTATATTCTGTATTCTACACTGGTGGTACCATATTTAAAGTACTGTGTGGAAGTATGGGGCACTACCTAGAAAAGCACCTTACATTCACTGAGCACAAAACAACACCGAGCGTCTCCTATAGTAAATAATGTAGGACATCATGAACACACCAATACACTGTTTTTAAAAGTACACACCTTAAAGTTTGGGGATCTAGTAGAATTTAAAACTGCACAAATAATATATAAAGCAAAAAATAAACTGCTCCTGTAAACATACAAACTGTTCAAAGACAGAGTGGAGGGGAGGTTCTAACTTTAGAGGGAACCTAAACCTGAAGCAGAATTCTGCTCGGGTCAGTTTAAACAGAACGTGTTTGGTTCTGTGGGCTGGTTCTGTTCACAAGACTAAACAAAGTATGAATATTACACCATTCAAATACATGTACTAAAGATATATCTTTGATAAAGACAGAAATGAAGGAGAATGAAAACCTCGCAGATGTTAATGGTTCTTGTTCATTTTGTTCTTTTTGTGTGTTTTTATTAATATATTTTCATAAATACTTCGACTGGAGTCGCTTCATGTTTTCTGTTTTCTTTAGTTTTGCCTGTTTAGTTATTTTCTTGTATTTTGCATTTGGAGAAGGATGGAGGGATGACATCTTCCTTTCTCTTTTCCAACCAGTCAAAGTGTTTTTGATCAAAATGAGCTCTTTATTCTTTTTAAAAAAAAATCCTTTTCTTTTCTTTTCTTTTCTTTTTGTTTCATCTAATTTTAAAATGTTAATTTGTTCGAAAGAAAGAAAGAAAGAAAGAAAGAAAGAAAGAAAGAAAGAAAGAAAGAAAGAAAGAAAGAAAGAAAGAAAGAAAGAAAGAAGAGTAGTATTAGTATGATTAAAGATTAATAAACCAAAGGCACAGTTGAATAAAAGGAATAAAGTCTAAATAATAAAGTAAAATAACTGAGATTAAATTAAGTGATTAAAATGTTCCAAAACTTTATTAATGGACAGAATCATGTTGTCAGTTTGTTTTGAAGGACTTCACAGTAAAACCCAATTTGTAATAATAATCCAATGTGGATCAATCACACTGGATTATTTTCTGGATATATTGATTATTTTGTTTTGCAGTACTGGATGTTGGTGAGCTGTGTTCACAGACAATGGTTTTATTTAAGCCTCTTTCAAAACATCAAACAAATGTCCTTGGAAACTCCGTCCTGGGCAGTGTCCAGGTTTTCCTGGTTTTCCTCAGAGGAGGCAAAGCCTCAGACCTGAACATGACCTCTGGCGACCTGGACCTGGACCTGGACCTGGACCAGAGAAGGGCCCGTCATCAGTTTACCATGGAACTGGGTTTCCTCTCAATGTCATGTGATTAAAGCTCAGCCTGAACCATCAGGTTCATACTCACTCCTCTGGATAGACGCCCTGACGTGGTTTAGGGTGTAGAAGACGCAGCGCTGCAGGTTTTAACCCTTTGAGCTCCATGTTTAGAAGGACTTCCTGTACCTCCATGTTTATACACCCTGACTCTGCCTCTCACTTCACATCCTAATGCTGAACAAACCTGCTGTTCACACACTCTCTGAACACATTAACCGTGTGTGTGTGTGTGTGTGTGTGTGTGTGTGTGTGTGTGTGTGTGTGTGTGTGTGTGTGTGTGTGTGTGTGTGTGTTCCTATGTTTCAGCCTTTAGAGGACCCATGGACCACGTCCAGGACAGAGCACACACACACACACACACACACACACACACACACACACACACACACACACACACACACACACACACACACACACAGTTTGGTGAAATCATTACAAGCAGGTGTGTTTAGATAGATCCAGTTTCTTTGGCTCTCTCTCTCACCCCCCCCCTCCCTCTCTTTCTCTCTCCCTCTCTGTCTCTCTCTCTTCCTCTCTCTCCCTCTCTGTCTCTCTCTCCCTTTCTCTCTGTCCCCTCCCCCCCTCTCTCTCTCTCTCTCTCTCTCTCTCTCTCTCTCTTTCTCTCTGTCCCCTCCCCCCCCCCCTCTCTCTCTCTCTCTCTCTCTCTCTCTCTCTCTCTCTTTCTCTCTGTCCCTCTCTCTGTCCCTCTCTCTCTCTCTCTCTCTCTCTCTCTCTCTCTCTCTCTCTCTCTCTCTCTCTCTCTCTCTCTCTCTCTCTTCTCTCTGTCCCTCTCTCTGTCCCTCTCTCTCTCTCTCTCTCTCTCTCTCTCCCTTTCTCTCTGTCCCTCTCTCTCTCTCTCTCTCTCCCTCCTCCTGTGAAGTGGTTTTCTGTTTACTTCACTCCTGAAACTGCAGTATTACTTGAAAGACTGAGTGAAACTAAAGCAGTACATGTTTACACCAGGCAGTAATGACACACTGTGGGGAGAAGAGAAGAGAACACACTAGAAACAACACATTCGTTTTCTCTTCTTCTTTGTTCCAGTCTGTTCTAGAAGTAGGATTCCTCCCTTACTGGGGTCTAAGTATGACCAGCTTTCCACTGTGCATCACACCCTTCTCATCTCACGTTGTGTGTACAGGGGAATCCTGACTATTTATTCCATATTGTACTCATGCTGAAGATTCAAAAGGATCATTGGAGCTTTCAGAAACTACATTTACTGCAATATCTTCTCTATTACTTTTCCTAGAAACCAGCCAGCAGCTCTACATCTTCTAAAGAATTATTGTTAACTTGAAACCCAATACAATTAGTTGATGATCCCATAATACAACTGGTGCCTAATAAAACAGTCATTTCATTTCAAGGTACTTTAACAGGGAAAAAACAACAATTTACCATCAGAGCAGGAAGCTTCAGACCAACAACTTCCTGTTTCACTGGCGGGGGCGGGGTCAACTCCTCCAGTATCCTACATCTAGACAGTGTAAATACTTCTTTGTAAAAAAAGTATTTTTCACAGGGGGTTAGAACCGTTAAATAAATCCATTGCCATGTCGACGATGACAGGAGGCTGTTTCACACACTGTAGTTGTCGTCTGTAAAAAACATGAAAAAGAAAGACCAGTTTCTCTTCCTCTGTGCCTGGTTCTGCAGGTTTCTCCTCCGTGCCTGGTTCTGCAGGTTTCTCCTCCTCTGAGTCTGGTTCTGCAGGTTCTTCCTCTGTGCCTGGTTCTGCAGGTTTCTCCTCTGTGCCTGGTTCTGCAGGTTTCTCCTCCTCTGAGTCTGGTTCTGCAGGTTCTTCCTCTGGGCCTGGTTCTGCAGGTTTCTCCTCTGAGCCTGGTTCTGCAGGTTTATCCTGTGAGTCTGGTTCTGCAGGTGTATCCTCTTCTGAGTCTGGTTCTGCAGGTTTATCCTCATCTGTGCCTGGTTCTGCAGGTTCATCCTGTGAGTCTGGTTCTGCAGGTGTATCCTCATCTGTGCCTGGTTCTGCAGGTTCATCCTGTGAGTCTGGTTCTGCAGGTGTATCCTCTTCTGAGTCTGGTTCTGCAGGTTCTTCCTCTGAATCTGGTTCTGCAGGTTTGTTCCTATTAAAAAAACGTTTTTTTCTTTCCACCATCTCCCATGTGGAAATGTTCTGTAAACCTGTTTGCAGATGACAGTATTGTTAACTGGACTGGACTGGACTGGACTGGACTGGACTGGACTGGACTGGACTGGACTGGACTGGACTGGACTGGACTTGACTGGACTGGACTAGACTGGACTCGACAGGGACCCCCCGGCCAGCTCAGCTGGTAGAGCATGAGACTCTCAGTCTCAAAGTAGAGGGTTCATGACCCATCTCAAGGTAGAGGGTTCATGTCCTACACCGGGTGCCACCTTCCTGTGGGCTCTCCACCTTCCTGTGGGCTCTCCACCTGCAGGAAGGTTATTAATGGTGCAATGTGATCTGGGTGACGGTGCTCAGACTGACACCACCACCACCCGGGAACAGATAAGAGGGAGAAGATGGATGGATGGATGGATGGATGGATGGATGGATGGATGGATGGATGAATGGATGGATGGATGGATGGATGGCTGGATGGATGAATGGATGGATGGATGGATGGCTGGATGGATGGATGGATGGATGGATGGCTGGATGGATGAATGGATGGATGGATGGATGGATGGATGGCTGGATGGATGGACGGATGGATGGATGGATGGATGGCTGGCTGGATGGATGGATGGATGGCTGGATGGACAGATGGACAGATGTGAGGGTCTCCATCTGCTATTTTAATTGTCTATAGAACAGTAATACGTTTTTCTATTGTTATTGGATGGTTAGCATTAGCTTTATCAATGCTACTATCAATACTGTCAGACTATAGGACTGATCTGAACTGAACTGAACTTCCTGATCTGGATCAGCAGATTCCTCTCTTACTCTTCTCTCTTTCTCAACACTTCCTGCTGGAGATGAACGTTGTGGAACAACACGGACCTGTCGGTCAGTCGAGTATCTGCCGGTCTCCGGTACTCCTGAAATGTTTCAGCTTTGCTGCGCAGTGATTGGCCAGTGTGGGGGAGGGGGACGTTCATTCTAGAGTGAATCGTGTAGCTTCAAGAAAAGTGAGCCTGTGTGGTAGAACTTTAGCTCTATGGAAACAGTAACAGAACTGACATGCACGGTTATTTTAGCCAAAGCTTTAGTCTTTCTGGTTGTTATTATTATGTGTAACTCCTGTCTCTGGGAGGAGGAGGATCCATCATGGAAACTGCTTCTCTTTTTGACTGGTTTTAAACTTTCAGCTATTATGTCACACAGGACAGGCAGGCTGCAGGACACTGCTGTGATCCTGAGTTATTCAATCAGTCTGCTAGTGCAAAAGCTCTGAAAGCTCTGATGATGGAGGAGGAGGCGTATCGGAGGGATCCTGGGTCTGTTGTCGTGTTTATCTTAGGTTTTTGAACGAGATGCCTGACCACGCTCGCTAGTTGAATGGCGTGGGACGTTACGTTTTGGTATTCTCAGATGCTGAACGGAGAAATCAAACAGCAGCAGATCAGATGTGACTGATCACGCTCATCCTGTCACAGAAACACTCCACTGCTCAGAGATTACAGCTGTACGTCTGTGAACTGCTCAACCTGGTGTCCACAAAGTTGAATGGTGGGTTGCAATGTGTTTCCGAGATGGCGTCAAAGAAACATTGACTGTTTGATGTTTTCACACGGAAAACGTTGTGTTACGGTATGGTATGTTACGGTGCGTTACGGTACGTTACGGTATGTTACAGTATGTTACAGTATGTTATGGTATGGTATGGTACGTTTTGCTACTGTATGGCACAGTATGTTACGTTACGTTACAGTATGATATGGTACGTCACGATATGGTACGTTAAGGTACGTTATGGTATGGTACGGTACGTTATGCTACTGTATGGTACAGTACGTTATGGTATGGTACATTATGGTATGGTACATTATTGTACGGTACGTTATGGTACTGTATGTTATGGTATGGTATGGTACGGTACGGTATGGGGTAGTACGGGATGGTACGTTACGTTATGGCACGGTATGGTACGGTACAGGATGGTACGTCACGGGATGGTATATTGCGGTACATTACGGTACATTATGGTACAGTACGTCATGGTACGGTCTGATACGGTACGATACAGTATGTTATGGTATGTCATGGTACGGTATGATACGGTACGGTACAGTATGTTATGGGACAGTACGGTATTGTACATTATGGTATATTATGGTATGGTTTGGTATGGTACAGTACAGTATGGTACGTTATTGGACAGTACAGTATAGTATATTATGGTATATTATGGTATGGTATGGTTTGGTATGGTACAGTACAGTATGGTACGTTATGGGACAGTACGGTATAGTACATTATGGTATATTATCGTATGGTATATTATCGTATGGTATGGTATGGTTTGGTACGGTACGTTACATTATGGTATATTATGGTATGGTATGGTTTGGTATGGTACGTTATTGGACAGTACGGTATAGTACATTATGGTATATTATGGTATGGTATGGTTGGGTATGGTACAGTACAGTATGGTACATTATTGGACAGTACGGTACGGTACATTATGGTATATTATGGTATGGTACAGTACGTTATGTACAGTACGGTACGGTACATTATGGTATATTATGGTATGGTTTGGTATGGTACAGTACGGTATGGTACGTTATTGGACGGTACGGTACATTATGGTATATTATGGTATGGTACAGTACGGTACGTTATGTACAGTACGGTACCTTATGGTATGATATGGTACAGTACGATACTGTCC
This sequence comes from Lipophrys pholis, assembly GCF_963383615.2. NCBI lineage: Eukaryota > Metazoa > Chordata > Actinopteri > Blenniiformes > Blenniidae > Lipophrys > Lipophrys pholis. Next base: position 34,414,986 of record NC_137628.1, on the reverse strand, counting down.
GGTTCGGTTCAGGGTTTTCCTGCGTCCCCACTGCAGTGGTTGGTACGGAAAGAACTGTTTCAAAAGATTAAAATTTTTTGTCACCCTTCTGTTCGGGTACTCAGCACTACGGAATGGATCTAAAAGGTGGAGCGTCAACACAGCTGTCTGCTGATTGGTCAGTGAGGATCGTCACTCTGGACAAGCAGCAATATTGAAATTTCTCCTCGCTGTATAAACCCTCCATGGTTGTTCTCATCTGCCGCTTTGTGCTCACTGCTTGTTTAGTGAACTGCTTTATTGAAATGTGGCGCTCCACTGCCCCCTGGTGTTCAGATGAGGTGCAGACGCTCCTCTCAGTAACATGAGGGGCGGAGCTTCAGCAGGAGCTGGACGTTGCTGTTCACAAGGAGAAAGTTTAAGCTGTGTCAAAGAGAACGAGGCTCACGGCTCGTTAGCTGCAGCTCCGCCTCCTGATCTGCAGCTCCGCCTCCTGAGCTGCAATGCAACTAACGTGTTCCTCTGGTCCCACAATGTTTACAGATGACGTCACATACCTGATTCGTTACATGGTGTTCACAACCTGTCTACATTTTAAAGGTGCTCTCTGCGGTGGGACCAGCGATAGAGCTGGGTCTGGGTCTGCTTTGCCATACCGTACCGTACCGTACCGTCCCATAACGTACTGTACAGTACTGTCCCATACCAAATCGTATCATACAGTCCCATAACGCACCGTATCGTACCATGACGTACCGTACCGTAATGTACCCTAGCATAACATGCTGTATCGTCCCATAACATACCGTACTGTGCTGTACCATAACATACCGTACCTTACTGTACCATACCGTCCCATAACATACCGGACCACACCGTACTGTACCAAGCTGTACCGTACCAAACCATACTGTACCAAACTGTACTGTACCACGCCATAACAAACCGTACTGTACTGTATCATATCATACCATAACATATGGTACTGAAGTGTACAATAAATACCGTAATGTACCATAACTTACCATACCATAATGTACCATACCATACCAAAACATACTGTACCATACCATATGTACCATAACATAACGTATCAATCATAACATACTGTACCAAAACGTACCGTACCGTACCATAACATACTGTACCGTAACATACCGTACCATAATGTACCATACCATACCATAACATACTGTACCATTCTGTACCGTACCAAAACATACCATACCATACCAAAACATACTGTACCATACCATATGTACCATAACATAACATATCAATCATAACATACTGTACCAAAACGTACCGTACCGTACCATAACATACTGTACCGTAACATACCGTACCATAACATGCAGTACCATACTGTACTGTACCGTACCATAATATACCATACCGTACCATAACATACCGTACCATAGCATACCGTGCAGTGGTAACCGGGCCAAAGATGAGTGGAGTGCGAGTTCACACAGTTGATTCTTGATATCTGGTGCACTGACGCCTTCAAACTGTTGAATACGTCTGGTTGGCTGCAGCACAAGCTGCAGCTCTGTGGTGCGTCTGCTCTCAGGCCTTTGGCTCTATTTTAAGCTGATATCAATCCAGCGGTCAAACAGGACAAGACCTGCGAGGCATCTGAAGCTTCAGCAGAGCCGGATGGACTTCATATCCACATTGGAGAGAATGTCACAACAAGGGCAAAGTCTTCTTCTTTCTTATTCTGCGCTTTCGTGTGGGTGGCATAGCGAGAGCCATTTTATTGGATGACCTCTTCAGACTGCATTAGAGGCTGAAAGTGCTGTGACCTCACGCACCCCGTTACCACTTGAAAGCCCTTCACCGGCAATCACCCTGCCCTCCACAAGTGCCTAATCATGTTTAGCAGCGGCTCGTTTTGAGAAGAAAAAACCTCCCGACTGCCTGTGAGGTCAGTGACTGGGTCTGCATGCGGATGTGCATGAGTTTGCATGCTCATGTGTGTGAACGATTGCACACTTGCAAATCTTGTGAAGGGCGTTGAGTGTCTGTGTGTGTCGCTTGCTCTTTTTATTTTTATTTTTATTTTTCACAAAAAAAAAGAGACAACAGCCCAAAGAAAAGGAAAGCCAGACGCAGGCATGGTTGTTAAAATGGGACAAAGAGTTTCAGGGGAATTTGCAATTTACAGTGAGACACAGAGAACGGCTCCCCTATGTGGACCTGAAATACTGAGTCCCTCGGGACAGACACGCTGTGTTCCGCATGGAAGATTTATGGCTCTTTATGTTTGGGTTGGTATTTAAACAAAACAAATGATAAATACTGGAGCGGTGCAGTAGAACTAGGCTGGATAGACAGAAGAGGAAACATTTTACTCGGCTTTTATGGGATAAAAACTCCAGAAGTACTTTGAGAGTCTGTGAAAGTGAAAAGCTAAGAACAATGTTGATTTGATTTTCTTTCTGGAGTGTTTGTGATCACGGGGCTCTGCAGGGTCGTGTCATCAGAAGCACCATTCAGATTATCTGTTTAACGCTTTGTTTTCTAAATGCTGGTGGTGGCTCCATCAATGTTCCCAGATGAGAGAAAAGATGTGGCAGAAGGTTTTATTTTACTTCTATGTAGTTGATTGATTGATTACTGGTTGGTATTTTTAGGCAAACGATCCAAATAACCAACATATTGTCACTGAATTTAAGATCCAAGGTTCATGCTTGTTCTTTAAGACCAATTTTATTCCCCTGGAGGGCACAGTCAAAGATCAAACATTTGATTGGAACAGCCCATATTGTTCAAATGCAGTATATTCTGCTGTGCAATCTAGTTATTGTAGTAGAAAACTGCCAAAGGTAGAAAGTCGAAGGTGAAACTGGAGATCACCACTGATGACTGCTGTTATGAAACAAAGAGTTTTAGCAGAACAGACAACATGTCTGAAACCACTACATACTGATATCGGATGTCCAATCCTAATCCACTGCTGGATTGCTCTTTTGTGGGTGATTGGCTGAAATTAGAAAATTGAAAGTGACAACTGATACTCATCACTGAGAACAGCCACTGAACAAACCGTTTTTGGTGAAAGTTCACGAATAAATGTAAGTCCAGCCCCAGGCAGCCAGGAAAAGTTGTAATGGGTTGAAGGGGAGAGATAGCATGTGGGGGGCGGGGCCTCAGTTCAAGTTGTGATGGCACTACTACCTGCAATACCAGTAAAGTAAAGGGACCAATTTATATGACAGCAGCCCCAAAGCGCTTCACACAGCTCATCACATTCACACACACATTCACATACACATTCACACACCATCGGAGGCTGCAGCCATGCAAGGTGCTGTCACTCCAATGGGGGCAGTTTGGGGTTCAGCGTCTTGCCCAAGGACACTTTGGCATGTAGGCAGGCAGAGATGGCAGAGATGGGAATCAAACCTGCAACTTCCGATTGGGAGATGACCGCTCTACCACTACCCCTAAAGTAACTTTAATATACTTCATGGTGCCTCAAGTAAAAAGTCTATCAAAACATGGTGGTATTGGCATGACCACTGTTAACGTTCCATAAAGAAAAGTACAACATATATTCTATTAGATCCAATAATAGAATAGCCCTTATACCTGGAACCTGTTGTTCTTTAATCAACAGTGAAATAAGTGAGGTGGCTCGTGGTCGGACAGTTTTTGTAGTTGAGAGGAAAATAACACCTGTTCAGGTTTGAATATGTTACATGAGGCCTTTTCCCAAGTAAGAATGCTGTGGATTAATCTAATCTAATAATCACCTCAACAATCTGTAAAGTATCCAGTGACTCAGCACTCAACACACTGACTCTTTACACTGGACCCCAGTCGATTGTTTTCCACATACAAAGTGATCTGCTTCATGTCTGTCATTTGTAGCTGATCTCTTATCTTTGAAAAAACAAGCATGATGGATGTATTAGATTAGCAATAGTCCAGCTGGCGGCAGGACTATTAAATCTGCAGGAAACAAAACAATCATGTTTTGCCTTTCTGTGAACAAAGGTCATTTCTATGACATCAATCCACTTCATCTGCTGCATTTTCAATAGCAGTGAACATGTTGAGGGACATAAACATTTTTTGATGTTAGGAAGACTGAAAGTCAGCATGACTGCTTGGTTAGAGTCAGACAGATATTCATGCTGACCACTAGAGGGTGTTTTTTGTGTCATTAGTGAGATCAATACTCGATGTATTTCTCTTTCTCGATCCGATACCAAGCAACTACAATGTGAATGAGAATATTTTTATCCAGAGAGTCTGATACATCATATCTGGAGTACTGAAATCTGACCATCTATATAGATATTAGTAATTTTGGGTATATATCATTTTCAGTATTCACTGTTCAAAATGATGGAATTAATCACAAATAAGCATCAAATTGATCAAATGGACTCAGCAGACAGTCACTCGCTGCAGACGGGTCCAGGCACAAGAACCACGATCACACTATTTAAATATGAAGCCTGAAGCATGAAGTCAACTCACCTTTGTTTATATAACACTTTAGAACAACTAACCAAAGTGAGGAATGGACATAGGAACCGGAGAACATATAGTACAAGTAATAAAACAATAAAATACAGTTAACACAATATAAACAATAAAATACAGTAAAAACTATCGAAAAATTATACAGTAAAGTACAGAAAACACAATAAAACAATAAAACGACAACAGTAAAAACAGGAGCAGAGTCTCAAACTTGTTTAATTGCCAAGGAATTCAAGATTCAAAGTGTTTATTGTGTGTGTACAATAAAGAAACGTGTTTCCCTGGACAATGGAATTCTTACTTTGCTGCCCACACTGAACACCACATAATTAAAAACTATAACAACTATAATAAACTTAAGCAATAGAAATATAAACCTGTACATTAAAACTGTGCAAAATACAAGTGATATATAAAAGTGAATATACAATATACAGTTTAAGATTGAAATAAAAATGAAAGCTCCAGTCTGTACATAAAGGTGTGAGGTGGTCAGCAGTAGATGGGACAGACGTGAACTGGACACGTGTGACTCTAAAGTGCATATTCAGTACAGAAGTTGTGTAAATTCAGTGTGAACCAGAGGTAAGGGGGGCGTGGACAGTCTGCTGGACTCCTGTCAGCTGTTTAGAGTCTGATAGAGGGACAGAGAGACTTCTTCAGTCTGGTGGTCTCACATTCACTCTTGTGTCCCTCCGGCCTGAGGACAGAAGTGTGAGCAGTCTGGGTTGGGGGTGAGGGAGTCCTTGATGATGGCAGCAGCTCTCCTGGGGATGCTGTGCTTATAGATGCTCTGTAGAGAGAGCAGTGGAGTCCTGCAGTGGAGTCCTGCAGTGGAGTCCTGCTGAGCTCTGTAGAGAGGGCAGTGGAGTCCTGCAGTGGAGTCCTGCAGTGGAGTCCTGCTGAGCTCTGTAGAGAGGGCAGTGGAGTCCTGCAGTGGAGTCCTGCAGTGGAGTCCTGCTGAGCTCTGTAGAGAGGGCAGTGGAGTCTTGCAGTGGAGTCCTGCTGAGCTCTGTAGAGAGGGCAGTGGAGTCCTGCAGTGGAGTCCTGCAGTGGAGTCCTGGTGATCTCTGCAGAGAGGGCAGTGGAGTCTTGCAGTGGAGTCCTGCAGTGGAGTCCTGGTGATCTCTGCAGAGAGGGCAGTGGAGTCCTGCAGTGGAGTCCTGGTGATCTCTGCAGAGAGGGCAGTGGAGTCCTGCAGTGGAGTCCTGGTGATCTCTGCAGAGAGGGCAGTGGAGTCCTGCTGATCTCTGCAGAGAGGGCAGTGGAGTCCTGCTGATCTCTGCAGAGAGGACAGTGGAGTCCTGCAGTGGAGTCTTGCTGATCTCTGCAGAGAGGACAGTGTAGTCCTGCTGATCTCTGCAGTGGTCTTCATCACTCTCTGCAGATGTTTGTGGTCCATGACAGTGGTGCTGCCGTGCCACACAGTGATGCAGCTGCTCAGGATGGGATCAACCATGCAGCTGTAGAAGTTGCTGAGGATTATTTGGGGACGTGTCAAATGTCCTCAGCCTCCTCAGGAAGTCCAGCCGCTGTTGAGCTTTCTTCCCCAGCTGTGTGGTGCTGAGGGTCCAGGTGAGGTCCAGGTGAGGCTCCTGGTGAGGCTCCTGGTGAGGTCCTCACTGATGTGGACCCCAAGATATTTGAAGCTGCTCACCCTTTCCACTTCAGCTCCCAGAGAGACTGTGGCTGATGAGGACCCCTCTGCCTCCTCATGTCCACTATCAGCTCCTTCGTCTTGTCCGTTTTGAGGGTGAGGTTGTTGTCCTCACACCATGTCACCAGACTGGACACCTCCCTCCTGTAGGCCGCTTCGTCTCCGCCAGTGATACGTCCGATCACTGCAGTGTCATCCACAAACTGCAGGATGGAGTTGTCCTTATGGGAGGAGACACAGTCGTGGGTGAACAGGGTGTAGAGGGCGGGGCTGTGGACACAACCCTGAGGAGTGCCAATGCTCGTGATAATGCTGGCTGAAGTCCTGAGCCCAATCCTGACAGTCTGGGGCCTGCCAGTCTAACAGTCCAGCAGCACATCACAAAGGGTGGGGTGGAGTCCAAGAAAGCAGTTTGTGGGGGAGCTTATGGGGGAGGTCCGTGTTGAAAGCAGAGCTGTAGTCAATAACGAGCTTCCTGATGGAGGAGGCTTTATTTTCTAGATGGGAGGGGGAAAAGTGAAGGGCAGCAGCAATGGCATCCGAGGTGGACCTGTTGGGACGGTAGGCGTACTGCAGGGGCTCTGAATGTGGCTCAGCACCACCCTCTCAAAGCACTTCATAATGTTTGGAGTGAGTCCTACTGGCCTGTAGTCATTCAGGCAGGTGGGGGGCTCTTCTTGGGGAGGGGGATGATGGTGGTGGTCTTGAAGTGTGCGTAGAAGGTGTTGAGGTCGTCTGGCAGGCTGTCTGAGGCGCTGATGGTGCCGGAGCTGGTCCAGTAGTTAGTGATGTGCCGGGGTCAGCAGTAGAGTAGAAGTCCTCCAGCTTGTCTCTGTCCTGTGATGTCCTTTCCTCGGTTTGCTGCTTCGTACTCACTCTTATTGCCAGATGTACATGTGCAGAGCGAGCACGCAGCAGGTGTCGTACCTGACTGTTCATCCAAGGCTTCTGCTTGGGAAACTTCTTGGCTTGTACGATGTTGTTAACACAGGTGCTAATGTACCCAGTCACATACTCAGCATCGTCCTGGATGCTGACAGAAGAGTCCTCCAGTGTGGCGGCAGCTCTAAACACATGAAAAGAGGAAAAGATGAAAACAAAGGTGTGACGGGTGATAGAACACGGGATCAGTCAACCAGAGGAAGTCTGGTCTTGGTGTTGGACTGCCGGAACCAAACCATGACCTTAGCCAACGAGTCAACTCTAGCTTGCTCACTCCAGCCATGCAATGCCACTTTCTACCACTAGGTGATGTAGTGAGCCTCCTAAAAAAAAAAGGTGGGCATGTCTGTTCTTTTGTGGTGACCATCAGTTTAGTCATAACTGAAGGATAAGAATGTGTCGTAGTGTCGTCCAGAGTCTGAATAGTCACGATAATATTTGTTCTGAAGGTTCTCTCCGGGCAGCCGGAGTTGACCGTGTTCTCGATTAGCGCTAACAGGAGCACACATGCTGCTAAGTGGTTTGGTCTGACCTGTAAGCAGCATGTAATTACCCACTAATTCCAAAATGTGTCACACCTCAGTGACCCTTGGTCTTTCTCACGTAGGACTGTTTCTGGCTCCAGCCGTTCCAGATTGTAAACCTCCCTCCAGGCTTCAAAGCATCCCCTCGGATTAGGACTTCCTCCAGGTCCATGTTGTTCTACAGACTAGGGGAAAGACTCGGTCATGTCTGCGCCATCTGCCTCAGTACGCCGAAATAACATCGGCTTTAAACTTAACAATCCCTTCAAGCTTTAAACATACCCTTGTCGGGAAGTTTTCACACTAACATTTCTCATCTGATGCTCTGAAGAGCAGGAATTCTTGCTTGTAGTCGTCTGTATGTTTCCAGTTTGAGTTGCAGAGAGGGAAGTCTTGAAGTGTTGGCCTCCATGCAGGCTGTATAGCTTTCACACCTCACCTACTGTTCAGCCAACTGTTGCAGCTGCTCGCCTCAAACTGCCTGCTGAGGCTTCGCCGGGAAGAAACACCACAACGTCCTTCATCCGTTGGCTGGTTCTATGGCCCTGGCGTGTAACAATCATCACAAGTCCAGGTGGACAGACAGAAATACTGATGGAGCATTTCATTACCACCTTCTTTGCCTGCTTGAATGAAAGGCACATGTTCTCTGGAGTTCCTGATTTATGGTCCATATAAAACCTGCTGCTTTTCCACTTATTGCCTCAGGAATACATGTATTGTTTCCACTGATAAAACATGCAAACTATTCATCCAAGTCATTCAAACTGGAGCCTATTTAATAAGCACATGGAACAGATTCAAAGTTGTAAATACTAAGACATGCAAAAGAATAAACTGTATTATCAGAACATTTAATAAAGTAACCACAGAACTGCAATGATGAATAAAGTCTTTCTTTGAGAGTATTACAGTAAAGGACCTAAAGAGTTTCCATGTGATAACTATCAGTTTGATTCAAATTGCCTCCTAAAACAACATGAAAATGAAGCCTGCATGAAGCCGAAGGTTCAAATTCAATCACTTGTATTCAGAAAGTTGTTGTTTCAAGTCCAGTCCAGGCCTTTCTGTGTCAAGATTACATGTTCTCCCTGTGTGTGGGTTCCTCCAATTTCCTTCCAGAATCCAGCATCCAGTCAACATTTGTATGAAAGTGAATGTATGTTTCTCTGTTTCCGTCATGTGATGACTGCTCACCTGTCCAGGTGGAACCAGACTTCACACTGTTATCTGGATCAGATCCAGCACAGTGAGATCACCGGATCACACAGGATTGGTTCCTGCAATGTGCCTTGATGCATTTCTTTTATTTCTTTGTGAAGAGCCTTCACTTCTCTAGTGCATTTTTAACATCATTAATCACATTCGTATATTCACACACCAATGGACGCTGCTGTCATGCAAGGGATTTTCACATTTCTTTTCTCAATAGCTTTTGAGTCATTTGTAATTTTCTAAGTAGTTTTTGAAGAAAGTAAATTTTACTTTAACTGGAGTACATTTTGTCCCAAATATTTTACTTCACTACAGTAGAAATGCCTCCCATTCCCCACAGCATTTGAAGTGTGTACTTTGTTTTGATTTAAACTTAATTTTCTTTCATTCCTTTCCAGTGATTCTGTTTTCTGTCCAGTGGCGTTGCACTCTAGTGTTTGAAGTAAGAAAAACAGTAGAATTCAGAATTTGTGCCACTTAATGTGCTTGGAAATGTTGTATGGGATAGTCTGAATATCTGAAGTGTTCCCATCATGCCTCCTGGAAGCTTGTCAACATCCAGTTCCTTAATCAATGCAATTTTCTCTAAAAAGAAGGAAGAGGACAGTGTTACTGAGGGTCTGTTCACTTCCTGTTTGATCTGGACCAGAGTCTCTTCAGTGTAGGGAAGAAGTAGTGAGGAAGACTCCCATTGATATCTGGTCTGAAGATTATATATCGCGGTTGTTTGCTCTGGCCCATAGGGGCTACGGGTAGGCTCTTTCAGTCCAGACCAATCAATGAGCCGTGTTTCTTCTTTACATCCTCTCTGGTCAGAGTTTGTTTCAGGCCATAGCGCCCCCAAACCAGCAGCTGGTGTCACTGCGTGACGTTTTACAGGAGGTTTGAACCGGTCTCTAAAGTCAATGTGAATTTTAGGCTCCGCCCCCTCCAAAGTCAACCAAGCCCCGGACTATCCAGATGGGAAAGGGCCCTGAGTTTAAAGCTTGTAAGCAACGTTCAGTTGAGTTTAAAACACTGAATATCCTGACGCCTTGAGTTTGGTTGATTTAAGTTATGTGTCATTTAGAAAGTCTGCTTTACTGGTGTTGAGGTACCTACAGGTGGTGTTTGGGTACCTTCAGGTGGTGTTTGGGTATCAACAGGTGGTGTTTGGGTACCTTCAGGTGGTGTTTGGGTACCTACAGGTGGTGTTTGGGTATCGACAGATGGAGTTTGGGTACCTTCAGGTGGTGTTTGGGTACCTACAGGTGGTGTTTGGGTATCGACAGGGGGTGTTTGGGTACTTTCAGGGGGTGTTTGGGTACTTTCAGGTGGTGTTTGGGTACCTACAGGTGGTGTTTGGATATCGACAGTGTTTGGGTATTTGATGTCGGGGTATCTGCAGGTGGTGTTTGGGTGTGGGTAGATTCAGTTTCACCTCCCTGAACAGCACAAATCTAAATAGTCTATAAAACTGAAATTCAACCTCTGGCACTCAAACTGAAGTTTAATGTGAAGAAGCTTGTAAGCAACGATAAATATGTCCGTTTTATACAAGAGTTACTTTATTTGCAAACGGATGAGTTCGTACAACCTGACAATAAAGAGAAACTGTTAAATCCAGTGATTCATTCAGTATGTGGACACGTCCCAGTAAGAGCTGGTTAATCTCCACTCTCATCTCATACCCAGTCTGAAAGACAAGGTTTTGTTGTTTTTCATAGTTTCTAATCACCACAGACGTCATTCCATTTACTATTTTTAAGCGGCAAAGTCAGAAAGCCAACAGCTCAGAACCTCACCCAGCAGGACTGGAACCAGTAATTGTTCTCCGTTCCACGGAAGAGAGAAGAGAAAATTAGTTTTTTGTCATTTGTGCATATCCAGTCCTTTAACTACGGTGAGAATCAAACCTGCAAACATCCTCCAGCGAGACGCCGTCTGTCCTCCGTGGGTTCCTCCGGGGAAATATGAATGTAAATGTGAATTGACTTTTTGTTGGAACTTCACACCACAAAATAATAATGCATTTACACCAGATTCTGAGATTCGCACCACCATGGAAATAATGTGTTTAAACATGTGAAAGCGTGTTGTCTGATGGCACCCGACCACAGGAACAGATTTCATTAACCCTTTCCAGCGCGGCGGCCTCGAGGAGAGGAGAACACCCGGCTGACATCTTCTGAAGGTCGCCTTCATGGCGAATGCTCAAAAGTGGCAGGGACAATGGAAGCAGCCTTGGTCGCCTCAGTTCTGCGGCGGTGGATTGAATTCTCACTACTTTTTTTCTGACGGCACCGCTGCTCACAGGCCAATTTCATCTTTTCAAAATGTTTGCAGCTGAAAGCAACTTGAGGTTGAAATATTTGACGGTTTTCTGAAGGAAATTCGGGTTTTGATCTGCTTCTGCCGTTTTACATTCTTATACACACTCGTTTGTTTTTCCACTTTGCTTCAGAGTGAATTCTTTTTAATTCCAGGAAGGTTTAAAGTTTAAACTATTTTATTAGTATATTAGTTGAAATTGAGATATTTGAACAATTTACAGAAGCACATGTTGCATCCAAGTCAACGTCCTGTTGTATTTTACCAACACAGCTGTTAATTGGTGGTTTTAACTTTAGTAGTGTAGAGAATCTTTATATTTTATTTTTTGTTATTCATTCATTTCAGGCATGCATAAGTAATATTCCTACACACACAGACATCCAAAAATATATACACCATTTGATGTGAATGAATAAATATATTATATCTTGTGAAAATAGTGACACAAAAAATATATAATCTATGTTTAATTAGACCCACACATACTGACCCTTACATACACACACATATACACATCTCAAATATCCGATTAATACGCCTGAAAAGAGGTAGGAAGAGGTAAACATATCAAATCCTACCCCTTTTCTAATATTTAATAGCTATATATTGATAATATATATAATAATATAATTATCTTTCTGTATTAAAATAGTATTATATATGTAAAGATAAGAGTAAGTATCTTATCTAATATAGAAGACTATATATATATATAAATATATACACACATATACAATATTCACACATGTACATATTTTTGACATATATACACACTCTCACATATATAAACACAAAATATCCCGTTTGCATTCATTCATTCATTCACACAGCGCTCCCCTTCCTAACATGCCTGGTCACAACCAAACCCTATTTATAAAATTATATCTACAATCACCCGTGTATAATCCCGTTTGCAGAGCCACTGCCGCTCTATAACAGGGCTCCTCTATTATTTCCCCTCGAGGGCCAGAATCAGAGCATCATGATAAACCAAGGGCCGAACAGTCGCAGGGTTTTTACACTATTTCAGTAAAAGTTGTTATAATTGCAGATGTTTCAGCTGATGTTACCATTATTACTATTATCATTGTTATTATCACCATTATTACTATAGTAGTAGTAGTAGTAGTAGTAGTAGTCAAGGTGGTTGCAGTAATAATTGAAGTCTGGGATTTTCAAAACTTGTGTTGAGGGTCACATGAAAAAGTACTCTTAAAAAAAGAGTAAAACCAAAAAAAGGAAGAGCAAAATCAACTAAGTATTTACTGACAGAGACAGAGACACAGAGAGACAGAGACAGAGAGAGAGACACACAGAGACAGAGAGAGAGACAGAGACAGAGACAGAGAGAGACATAGACAGAGACACAGAGACAGAGAGAGAGACACACAGAGACAGAGAGAGAGACAGAGACAGAGAGAGACATAGACAGAGACACAGAGAGACAGAGACAGAGAGACAGAGAGAGAGAGAGAGACACACAGAGACAGAGAGAGAGACAGAGACAGAGAGAGAGAGAGACAGAGACACAGAGAGACAGAGACAGAGAGAGAGACACACAGAGACAGAGAGAGAGACAGAGACAGAGACAGACATAAACAGAGACACAGAGAGACAGAGACAGAGAGAGAGACGGAGACGGAGACAGAGACACACAGAGACAGAGAGAGGGACAGAGACACAGAGAGACAGAGACAGAGACAGAGAGAGACAGAGACACAGAGAGACAGAGACAGAGACAGAGAGAGACAGAGAGAGAGAGAGAGAGAGAGAGAGAGAGAGAGAGAGAGAGAGAGAGAGAGACAGAGAGAGCCAGAGAGAGAGACAGAGACACAGAGAGACAGAGACAGAGACAGAAATTTACAGCTTTATACTTTTTCAATTCCACAATTGTTGTTTCACTGCTGCTTTGGTTTCTGTTCTCATTTCATTCATTTCTGGTTTTTGATTGTTGCATTTGAAGTATAAAAACTGCTGTACAAATGAACTTATTACTACTATTGTTGTAATTGTTGTTATAATGAATGAATTGACTGACCAATCAGTGAAAAGTGATGGGATGAGGAAATCCCTCAGATGTATCCTGTCGTCTCAATCCTGAGGCCAAGATGAGCATCAGAAAGTCTGTTTCTTTAAGTCAGAGGTGAAGAACGCTCCTCCACCCAATCCTCCACCCTTCTAGTCGCAGTATTATCAGACAGTGAAATCTACTTTATGGTGTTTCCACGTCAGCACCAGGAGTTCCTGAGTTCCTTCCTGACATTCTTAATGTGACCTAATGCATCTGAAGATGGTTCTGGAATGGGCCTGACGTTCCTCAACATCTGTTTGGCTCCAATGAATGAAGATGAAGAACCAGCTGTACTGGTGAAGTTAGTAACTGAGCGTGTGGATTAGTAGTGATGTGTTGATGTGTTCTACAGAGTGTCAGCATTCGCTCCCTGCAGCATCCTCCTCTCTGATCAACTCCATGGAGGTTCTCTGAATGCTGAGCGCTCTGCAGTGTGTCCACTGTTCAGTAGCTGGTAGGAGAACTGGGGGGGTGGAGTCATGGGGGGTGGAGTCATGGGGGGTGGAGTCATATGTTTTTAAACTCAGTTGCTGACCTGACCTGTGCCCCCCCCGGTGTAACACCCGCCTCCACCAGACACACCTGAGACATGATTCTCATATCCTCTGGTGCTCCTTCACAGATTGAGCCCTGGGCGGCTGCCCACATCTCTCACAGCAAAATCCACAACTGAATAGAACAAATTCTCCTGAGTCAGCAGTTTCCTGACAGATTAATAAAATTAACGATACTCAACGGCCACAGCGGGCAGCCACAGCGCAGCTTTGGGAATATTAGTTTACAAGACCATGGAACAATACTGCTGACAGTGCGTAGCGACTGGTGATGATCCTCCATGTTTCCTGCTCTTACTTGTAGCTCAGGATAAAAGGTGGCCACTGTCGGTGATGGCGTGACGCCTCCACCCTGAATCCTAGAATTCAGCTCAAAATGCTGATCCTGGTCAAACTTGTAGTGGTTGTGTGTAAACGCTCCTTTAACAGCTCCTCTACCGTTTCCTGTCTTTTCTCCTCTTGACTTCAAACTTCATCAACCATATTAATTACAGTTTTTAATTACCTCAGCATCAGCAAAAGGTTCCTTAGCTTTGACAATTTGACAATTAAAATGTAGTTATAACCTCTGTTGGGATTTATGGATGGTTATTAGCATTAAATTACTGTAAGTAATAGATTACTGAAAGTAATAAATCACTGGAAGTATTATATGAAAAATTGAATTTATCAATGTAAGTAAACGGTCATTTACTCATTAACAACTCCTAAAGTAATTGAGTAATTACTTTTTAAATTTTTTATAAATTATCAAAAATTATTTATTAATAAAAAAAAAATATTAATTTGCATAAATTTGTTATTTATCTATGAATAATAAATCGGGGCACCACCAGATAAACTGGAAATAGCTAATACCAAAATATCAGTCTTGTTTGTAAAAGATTTATTTAAGTTAGTTAATATTTCTGTAAAATATAACAATCTTAAATAAAAGGGAAGGTGTGAGATCCGAGCACAGACTGTTACAAACCAGTGAATTGTCAACAATAAATACACAATAAATACACAATAAATACACAATAAATACACAATAATCACCAAGAAGCGTTCAATTCAGCTAACAGGCGTTTATTAATAAAATGTATTAATTCATCAATAATTCTGAAATCATCTCATAAATCAACACATTCAAGTAGCAAACGACATCGAACACGGAGATCTAATCTATTAAACAGCAACACTATGTACAAAGAGTGTGTGTGTGTGTGTGTGTGTGTGTGTGTGTGTGTGTGTGTGTGTGTGTGTGTGTGTGTGTGTGTGTGTGTGTGTGTGTGTGTGTGTGTGTCTGTGTGTGTGTGTGTGTCTGTGTGTGTGCGTGTGTGTGGATTGATGAGTGTGTAATGGGTGTTGTGACCGTGACGACCACTAGAGGTGTTTGACTCGCTCTTTCTGGGGACACGGCGGTTGCTTAGCGACCAGATAAACAAGACGTCCATCAAGCGCGCATGCGCGAGGGCGGTCTCGGAGCGGGGCAGTCGACCGAGGGTGTAATGAACGGGCGGTTCCGTTGGCCCGGTTCTGAGCGCCGGAGTTCTAAGTGGATGTCGGGACCTGCAGTTAGAACTCTGGTGATCGAGGCAGATGTGGTCTTGCAGCAGATAAGAGTTGGGTGTTACATGTAGTTGTGTGTGTGTGTGTGTCCTTATCTGATCAGATAAGAGGGCGCAGGGCTGCGAGGAGATCCGGGTTAGTGGAGGAAGGTGGAGAATAAGAGAGGGTGAAGACAAGAGAAAGACAGAGAATTCTGGCGAAGCTCGGTTCTGAACCCTGGTTCCTCCACACAGAACTTCCAGTGGACTGGAGCTCACTCGGACCTCTGGTTCTGAGGTGGAAAACCCGATTCCCGGACTTGGTTAGTGTGCGTGAACACGCGTACACAAACATATGAGATGCTGCAGCCTTCTGAGCGACACATTGAAACAGACATCATGTTATCTTCACACTAATCTAACAATATATCTGCCCAGACAAAAGCTCTCACCGTCCGTGGTGCTGTTGGTTCTGTGAGGATGTGGTAACTGGTTGTTACCGGGTCTGAATTCAGCTGCAGGAGTGGACAGCGAGGCAGATGATTTGGAGAGGAGACGCTGGCTCGGGTCTCCAGAATCCCCCAAAAAGGAAAAATAGAGGAAACAGAAGAAGTAGTCCAAACTGGGTCCAGCCCGTCCAGCGGGCTGGTCTTGGTGTTTCTTTTGTTCCTACTGGGTGCTCTCTTTATCATCCTGAGGCAAGCAGAGACTTGTGTCTCCCTCGATGGTCAGATTGAGAAGCAGAGAGAGTTGGTTGGAAAAATTTCACCAAGGCTTGAATTTCGGACCCCTGTGGTGTTCGGGTCAGGTTCGATCATCCTCATTGGCTGTTGACCTGGGGGGTTATAAAACTTCCGGGGTCTAGCTCGCTCCCCCACTGTTTTATGGCCTGTTCATTGTCTCTGTATCAGTAGAATGTAGTTATAACCTCTCTATCAGTAGAATGTAGTTATAACCTCTCTGTCAGTAAAATGTAGTTATAACCCCTCTGTCAGAAAAATGTAGTTTTAAGCCTCCAATCTATCAGTAGAATGTAGTTATAACCTCTCTATCAGTAGAATGTAGTTATAACCCCTCTGTCAGTAAAATGTAGTTTTAAGCCTCCACTCTATCAGTAGAATGTAGTTATAACCTCTCTATCAGTAGAATGTAGTTATAACCCCTCTGTCAGTAAAATGTAGTTATAACCCTCCACTCTATCAGTAGAATGTAGTTATAACCTCTCTATCAGTAGAATGTAGTTATAACCCCTCTGTCAGTAAAATGTAGTTATAACCCTCCACTCTATCAGTAGAATGTAGTTATAACCCCTCTATCAGTAAAATGTAGTTATAACCCCTCTATCAGTAGAATGTAGTTATAACCCCTCTATCAGTAAAATGTAGTTATAACCCCTCTATCAGTAGAATGTAGTTATAACCTCTCTATCAGTAAAATGTAGTTATAACCCCTCTATCAGTAGAATGTAGTTATAACCTCTCTATCAGTAGAATGTAGTTATAACCTCTCTATCAGTAAAATGTAGTTATAACTTCTCTGTCAGTAAAACGTAGTTATAACCCTCCACTCTATCAGTAGAATGTAGTTATAACCTCTCTATCAGTAAAATGTAGTTATAACCCCTCTGTCAGTAAAATGTAGTTATAACCCTCCACTCCATCAGTAGAATGTAGTTATAACCTCTCTATCAGTAGAATGTAGTTATAACCGCTCTGTCAGTAAAATGTAGTTTTAAGCCTCCACTCTATCAGTAGAATGTAGTTATAACCCCTCTGTCAGTAAAATGTAGTTATAACCCTCCACTCTATCAGTAGAATGTAGTTATAACCTCTCTATCAGTAAAATGTAGTTATAACCCTCCACTCTATCAGTAGAATGTAGTTATAACCTCTCTATCAGTAGAATGTAGTTATAACCTCTCTATCAGTAAAATGTAGTTATAACTTCTCTGTCAGTAAAACGTAGTTATAACCCTCCACTCTATCAGTAGAATGTAGTTATAACCTCTCTATCAGTAAAATGTAGTTATAACCCCTCTATCAGTAGAATGTAGTTATAACCTCTCTATCAGTAGAATGTAGTTATAACCTCTCTATCAGTAAAATGTAGTTATAACTTCTCTGTCAGTAAAACGTAGTTATAACCCTCCACTCTATCAGTAGAATGTAGTTATAACCTCTCTATCAGTAAAATGTAGTTATAACCCCTCTGTCAGTAAAATGTAGTTATAACCTCTCTATCAGTAGAATGTAGTTATAACCTCTCTATCAGTAGAATGTAGTTATAACCGCTCTGTCAGTAAAATGTAGTTTTAAGCCTCCACTCTATCAGTAGAATGTAGTTATAACCCCTCTGTCAGTAAAATGTAGTTATAACCCTCCACTCTATCAGTAGAATGTAGTTATAACCTCTCTATCAGTAAAATGTAGTTATAACCCCTCTATCAGTAGAATGTAGTTATAACCTCTCTATCAGTAAAATGTAGTTATAACTTCTCTGTCAGTAAAACGTAGTTATAACCCTCCACTCTATCAGTAGAATGTAGTTATAACCTCTCTATCAGTAAAATGTAGTTATAACCCCTCTATCAGTAGAATGTAGTTATAACCTCTCTATCAGTAGAATGTAGTTATAACCTCTCTATCAGTAAAATGTAGTTATAACTTCTCTGTCAGTAAAACGTAGTTATAACCCTCCACTCTATCAGTAGAATGTAGTTATAACCTCTCTATCAGTAAAATGTAGTTATAACCCCTCTGTCAGTAAAATGTAGTTATAACCCTCCACTCCATCAGTAGAATGTAGTTATAACCTCTCTATCAGTAGAATGTAGTTATAACCGCTCTGTCAGTAAAATGTAGTTATAACCCTCCACTCTATCAGTAGAATGTAGTTATAACCTCTCTATCAGTAAAATGTAGTTATAACCCCTCTGTCAGTAAAATGTAGTTATAACCCTCCACTCTATCAGTAGAATGTAGTTATAACCTCTCTATCAGTAGAATGTAGTTATAACCCCTCTATCAGTAGAATGTAGTTATAACCTCTCTATCAGTAGAATGTAGTTATAACCCCTCTGTCAGTAAAATGTAGTTTTAAGCCTCCACTCTATCAGTAGAATGTAGTTATAACCCCTCTGTCAGTAAAATGTAGTTATAACCCTCCACTCTATCAGTAGAATGTAGTTATAACCTCTCTATCAGTAGAATGTAGTTATAACCTCTCTATCAGTAGAATGTAGTTATAACCCCTCTGTCAGTAAAATGTAGTTATAACCCTCCACTCTATCAGTAGAATGTAGTTATAACCCCTCTATCAGTAAAATGTAGTTATAACCCCTCTATCAGTAGAATGTAGTTATAACCTCTCTATCAGTAAAATGTAGTTATAACCCCTCTATCAGTAGAATGTAGTTATAACCTCTCTATCAGTAGAATGTAGTTATAACCTCTCTATCAGTAGAATGTAGTTATAACCCCTCTGTCAGTAAAATGTAGTTTTAAGCCTCCACTCTATCAGTAGAATGTAGTTATAACCCCTCTGTCAGTAAAATGTAGTTATAACCCTCCACTCTATCAGTAGAATGTAGTTATAACCTCTCTATCAGTAGAATGTAGTTATAACCTCTCTATCAGTAGAATGTAGTTATAACTTGTCTATCAGTAGAATGTAGTTATAACCTCTCTATCAGTAAAATGTAGTTATAACCCCTCTGTCAGTAAAATGTAGTTATAACCCTCCACTCTATCAGTAGAATGTAGTTATAACCCCTCTATCAGTTGAATGTAGTTATAACCTCTCTATCAGTAAAATGTAGTTATAACTTCTCTGTCAGTAAAACGTAGTTATAACCCTCCACTCTATCAGTAGAATGTAGTTATAACCCTCCTCTCTATAAGTAAAATGTAGTTATAACCCTTCACTCTATCAGTAGAATGTAGTTATAACTTATCTGTCAGTACAATGTAGTTATAACCCTCCACTCCATCAGTAAAATGTAGTTATAACTTCTCTGTCAGTAGAATGTAGTTATAACCTCTTAATCAGTAAAATGTAGTTATAACTTCTCTGTCAGTAAAACGTAGTTATAACCCTCCACTCTATCAGTAGAATGTAGTTATAACCTCTCTATCAGTAAAATGTAGTTATAACCCCTCTGTCAGTAAAACGTAGTTATAACCCTCCACTCTATCAGTAGAATGTAGTTATAACCCTCCTCTCTATAAGTAAAATGTAGTTATAACCCTTCACTCTATCAGTAGAATGTAGTTATAACTTATCTGTCAGTACAATGTAGTTATAACCCTCCACTCCATCAGTAAAATGTAGTTATAACTTCTCTGTCAGTAGAATGTAGTTATAACCTCTCTATCAGTAAAATGTAGTTATAACTTCTCTGTCAGTAAAATGTAGTTATAACCCTCCACTCTATCAGTAGAATGTAGTTATAACCTCTCTATCAGTAGAATGTAGTTATAACTTCTCTGTCAATAAAATGTAGTTATAACCCTCCACTCTATCAGTAGAATGTAGTTATAACCTCTCGATCAGTAAAATGTAGTTATAACCTCTCTGTCAGTAAAATGTAGTTATAACCCTCCTCTCTATCAATAAAATGTAATTATAACCGTCCACTCTATCAGTAAAGTGTAGTTATAACCTCTCCATCAGTAACATGTAGTTATAACCTCTCTATCAGTAACATCTAGATATAACCCTCCTCTATATTTATAACCGCTCTATCAGTAACATGTTGTTATAACCCTCCTCTGTAGTTATAACCTCTCAATCGGTAAAATTTAGTAATAACCTCCTCTCTATCAGTATTATGTAGTTATAACCTGTCTATCAGTAACATGCAGTTATAACCTGTCTATCAGTAACATGTAGTTATAGCCTCTCCATCAGTAACATGTAGTTATAACCTTTCTATCACTAACATGTAGTTATAACCGCTCTATCAGTAACATGTAGTTATAACTTCTCAATCAGTAAAATTTTGTTATAACCTCCTCTCTATCAATAAAATGTAGTTATAACCCTCCTCTCTATCAGTAAAATGTAGTTATAACTTCTCTATCAATAAAATGTAGTTATAACCTCTCTATCAGTAACATGTAGTTATAACCTCTCTATCAATAACATGTAGTTATAACTTCTCTATCAATAAAATGTAGTTATAACCTCTCTATCAGTAACATGTAGTTATAACCTCTCTATCAATAACATGTAGTTATAACCTCTCTATCAGTAACATGTAGATATAACCTCTCTATCAATAAAATGTAGTTATAACCTCTCTATCAGTAACATGTAGTTATAACCTCTCTATCAGTAACATGTAGATATAACCTCTCTATCAGTAACATGTAGTTATAACCTCTCTATCAATAACATGTAGTTATAACCTCTCTATCAGTAACATGTAGTTATAGTAAAGCCCCGTTTCCACCACACAAAAGTGCCGGTATGGTCCGGTATGGTTCAGGTTTCCACAGCAAGAATTGTTGATGGTACTGAAAATCCCGCTCCAAAGGTGGAGGCTTCTCCACCACCCCTCCGTCGGGGTACTCAGGACCATGGAATGGGTCTGGTTTTGAGGAGCCGTCTGCTTATCGGTCCGTGATTTACTACACGCCCTCAATATTTAAATCTGTGGCTGTGAATCCTCTGTTACCAGATTCAGCTTTGCACTGGTTGTTTTTTTGTTTCGTTTTTTTGCTGCTCAACTTTCATGTTGGTCCCTAAAGAGCAGACGTGAGGCAGGACGGAGACCGGGACTCTGGAGCAGACGTGAGGCAGGACGGAGACCGGGACTCTGGAGCAGACGTGAGGCAGGACGGAGACCGGGACTCTGGAGCAGACGTGAGGCAGGACGGAGACCGGGACTCTGGAGCAGACGTGAGGCAGGACGGAGACCGGGACTCTGGAGCAGACATGAGGCAGGACGGAGACCGGGACTCTGGAGCAGACGTGAGGCAGGACGGAGACCGGGACTCTGGAGCAGATGCTACGGCTGTAACCGATACTCTACCGAGTCCACTCATCACGTCGCTGGCCGGTGCTCCATTGCATGAACTGCCACACACTGGTGGGATCCAGAGCTCTGGTTTGACGTAATGCCACGTGACGATTGGACTCGGACAGCGTCCACACAGCGCCGGGATGCCGGAGCTCCTCCGGGCCCCGAGCCCCGAGCCCCGAGCCCCGAGCCCCGAGCCCCGGTGTCTGTCCGTCACATCCAGCGGCTTTGTGCTGCCAGAGTGGCTCCGGTGTCACAGAGCCGCGGCCGGCCTGCGTTCGCTCTGTGGGAACCAACATGGAAGTTCAGCTGCAGCTCTGTGACTGCAACACATTAAACTAAAATAACTAAACAACAAGTGCAAAGTGGAGGATGTAAACAACAACAGAGGATTCTTAAGGTCCTGAGGCCTGTACTATCCTGAAGTTATCTCTTATCTAGATAACTTCAGGATTAACTTCAGGATTAACTCTAGTTTTCTGTACTACGACTCTCACTCACTTCTCACCAGGATAAATCACCATGTAACTGACACTGAAAGTCTAACCTGCTCCGGAGCAGGATATGTTCTGGATAAGAGGTCAGAGCTCCGCCTCCTGACCAATCAGATCTCTTGAGAAATGCCCCGCCCATTCCTAAATGATGGTGATTGGTGGGTTCAGCTCTGTGCTGCAGCAGAGAGGAGATGATAAATTAATCTAGAACAATCTTTCTGACATGATAAAATAAATCCTGGTCTCTGAGGCTCTGAAGGAGGTTCTGGTTCTTGTTCTTGTTCTTGACTTGTTCCAGGTCTGTTTATCTGGAATAATGAGGTTCATGATCACACCTGACAGAACTGCAGAACCATGCATTTATGGAAGCAGAACTCCTCCTGTCGTCATGGTGATGAATTAATATTCCAACAGGAAACACAAGAGAACCTCAGCCTCAGAACCAGTGATGGAGAACCTAAAGTAAAAGAAGAGCAGTGAGGAAGTTCTGCCTGGAACCTTTCTGCTGGAATAAAGTGGAACTGAGTGATCACAGTGCTGTTCCTTTATATCACTGATCCATTAATCTGCTCTAATCTCACCAAGTCAGGAAGGTTCTGGTTCTGGCTGCAGCAGCAGTGTTGCTTTGAGCTGCTGGATGGTGGGTTTGAATTCTTCATAATCTCAGAGATTAACTGCTCCTTCAGTAATCTGGAAACTGCTCTGCAGGGTTTCTCTGTGTGTGTGATTGGTCAGACGATGCAAGCTCCGCCCCTTTCACGTGAACGCTCACAGCTGGTCTGGGTTGAACTAGTCAGTTGATAACCTGCTTGGTAGTAATGGTGATCAGGATCATGAGTGTCTGGATCAGTCAACCAGGAAACAGAGAACCTGGTTATGTTGATCAGGTTCCTGGTACGGGCCTCTGGTTATGTTGATCAGGTTCCTGGTACAGGCCTCTGGTTATGATGATCAAGTTCCAGGTACAGGCCTCTGGTTATGATGATCAAGTTCCAGGTACAGGCCTCTGGTTGTGATGATCATGTTCCTGGTACAGGCCTCTGGTTATGATGATCAGGTTCCTGGTACAGGCCTCTGGTTGTGATGATCAGATTCCTGGTACAGGCCTCTGGTTATGATGATCAGGTTCCAGGTACAGGCCTCTGGTTATGATGATCAGGTTCCTGGTACAGGCCTCTGGTTGTGATGATCAGATTCCTGGTACAGGCCTCTGGTTATGATGATCAGGTTCCAGGTACAGGCCTCTGGTTATGATGATCAGGTTCCTGGTACGGGCCTCTGGTTGTGATGATCAGGTTCCAGGTACAGGCCTCTGGTTATGATGATCAGGTTCCTGGTACAGGCCTCTGGTTATGATGATCAGGTTCCTGGTACAGGCCTCTGGTTATGTTGATCAGGTTCCTGGTACAGGCCTCTGGTTATGATGATCAGGTTCCTGGTACAGGCCTCTGGTTATGATGATCAGGTTCCTGGTACAGGCCTCTGGTTATGATGATCAGGTTCCTGGTACAGGCCTCTGGTTATGATGATCAGGTTCCTGGTACAGGCCTCTGGTCTGTCTCCCCGGCTGAGATCACTGTTGTAATGTCACATATCTGAGGAGCTCTAAACTCCACCTACTTTCTGCAGAGGAACATCCAGCTGTGGCTCTGGGGAGCTCTACCATTCCGCTCCATACTGCTCCGTTCCGTCCCTGCACTTCTTGTGTATGTGTAGAATGTGTAGAATATGTAGAATATGTAGTGCTTTGTTATTTAAGAAGTATTTTACTTTGCTGAGGACTGAAACATGTTTGGATCGTTCAGTTTGAACATCTTTAATTTGAGGTTTCCAACAGATGTTTTCATCAATTATCAGCCCAGAAACTTCATTTCTTTAACCCTCTCTACTTCTACACCCTCTATCAGAACTTCTACATCAGTCTTCCCTTTATACTTACCAAACACCATCCATTTAGTTTTATCTGCATTTAGCCAAAGCTTATTTATGTTAAACCATTTTTTAAATGTGTTTAATTCTGATGTGATTTCATGAGTGAGTAGTTCTGACTTCTCCCCTGCATAGAAAATGTTTGTGTCGTCAGCAAACAAAACACAATGAAGTATTTCAGAGATTTCACACATGTCATTTCTATAAAGAATAAATAGTTTAGGTCCCAGCACAGACCCCTGGGGGACACCACAGACAATGTCCAAGCATGAAGACTGAAAGTCCTTCATTTTCACAAACTGCTGCCTGTTGCTTAGAAAACGTTTCATCCACTGGAGAAGCACAGCCGACACCATAACGCTCCAGCTTACTGACCACAATGATGAGTGTCAATGCTTATTCTGGGTGGAGGAACTGTCCTACTGCACATTTCTGTTTGTCTCCGGAGCTGCGGACTTCTCCTGCTCGTCCGATGAACGCCACTGAGGAGCATCACAGAAGGATGTTGGGGTCGTCGTGATTGTATTTCAGTTGTTTGGTGTATTTAATTATTTACGTCGGATGACTCTTTCATTTCCCTTTTATCTTTATTTATTTATTAGTATATTTGGATGTGACAGTGAATATTAATAAACAACCAATCTCTTCACCAGGCTCACTTCCATCCATTGTCCCACATAAAACCAGACGAGGTTACAACACATAAACACAATAAAACATGTAAGAACAATAACATAAAAAACAATACAGTAAAACAAAAACAAAGATGATCAAATAGTTCTCCCTACAAACCTACCCCAAAGTGCAAATATTAAAGTGCTTACTCAGCAGTGTGACATAGGTAACATGGCTTTTTTTTTTTTAAATATACTTTAACGTGCATGATTTTCCGAATGCTCACAAGTTTGGTTGTTGATCAGGAGTGTATCCTGCCTGTCACACACACACACACACACACACACACACACACACACACACACACACACACACACACACACACACACACACACACACACACACACACACACACACACACACGCGCACACACACAGACTCTCACACACACACACACACACACACACACACAAATGGGATTGATGTCAGTGATATTCAGTCTGAGTGGAAGGAAGATTATTCAATGGAACAAATACATGTTACAGGACACAGAGTACTGTGTGTACTGAGTGTGTGTAGTGTGAGTACTGTGTGTATAGTGTGTATAGTGTGTGTACTGTGTGTGTATAGTGTGTATATTGTGTGTGTACAGTGTGTATAGTGTGTGTACTGTGTGTGTATAGTGTGTAAATCGTGTGTGTACTGTGTGTGTATAGTGTGTGTATAGTGTGTATATAGTGTGCGTATAGTGTGTGTATAGTGTGTATATAGTGTGTGTATAGTGTGTATATAGTGTGTGTATAGTGTGTATATAGTGTGCGTATAGTGTATGTATAGTGTATATAGTGTGCGTATAGTGTATGTATAGTGTATATAGTGTGCGTATAGTGTATGTATAGTGTATATAGTGTGCGTATAATGTGTGTATAGTGTGTATATAGTGTGCGTATAGTGTATGTATAGTGTGTATATAGTGTGCGTATAGTGTATGTATAGTGTATATAGTGTGCGTATAGTGTGTGTATAGTGTGTATATAGTGTGCGTATAGTGTATGTATAGTGTGTATATAGTGTGCGTATAGTGTATGTATAGTGTATATAGTGTGCGTATAGTGTGTGTATAGTGTGTATATAGTGTGCGTATAGTGTATGTATAGTGTGTATATAGTGTGCGTATAGTGTATGTATAGTGTATATAGTGTGCGTATAGTGTGTGTATAGTGTGTATATAGTGTGCGTATAGTGTGTGTATAGTGTGTATATAATGTGTGTATAGTGTGTGTATAGTGTGTGTATAGTGTGTGTATAGTGTGTGGATATTGTGTGGATACAGTTTACAAGGGTTTTTCTCAATACTTATTTTAAACAACAAACGAGTCCTCTCACATCAGATTATAGAGCACCGTTCTCCTCTCACATCAGATTATAGAGCACCGTTCTCCTCTCACATCAGATTATAGAGCACCGTTCTCCTCTCACATCAGATTATAGAGCACCGTTCTCCTCTCACATCAGATTATAGAGCACCGTTCTCCTCTCACATCAGATTATAGAGCACCGTTCTCCTCTCACATCAGATTATAGAGCACCGTTCTCCTCTCACATCAGATTATAGAGCACAGTTCTCCTCTCACATCAGATTATAGAGCATCGTTCTCTCACATCAGATTATAGAGCACAGTTCTCCTCTCACATCAGATTATAGAGCATCTATCTCCTCTCACATCAGATTATTTTTTCAACTTTTCTTACTCGTTTCCTCGTTGTGCTCCAGAGCCCAGCCCCTCTATTATACTCCCCCTCTGTCATTACCTGATATCCAATATATATAATATCCATGTGTTCATGCGTCACACCCTTCACACATACAGACACACACACACACACACACACACACACACACACGCATGCACGCACACGCGTGCACACACACACACACACACGCACGCACACACACAGACTCTCACACACATCCGCACACACACACACACACACACACACACACACACACACACACGCACACACACAGACTCTCACACACATACGCACGCACACACACACACACACACACACACACACACACACACACACACACACACACACACACACACACACACACACACACACACACACACACACACACACACACACACACACACAGCTGGCTGCAGGTTTGTGGCCAAAGAAAGCAAACAGTGAGACATTCAGCCAGGCAGACGGAGTTAACTAGGGATCCCCAGTGAGCGACGGTGGAGCAGCTCATGAATCAGCCTGAGCTTTTGACCTGAAGACATGAGCTTTCAGTGGACAGAGGAGTGGGAGGACGTCATGACTTCCATGTCCTTTAGTGTCCATCCTTCACTCCCTCTCACTTCTTCTCTCACTCTCTCCTTCCCTCAAAGCTGTTTCCTACTACGCTGAGTGTCGTCCGGGAGCTCAGCCGGTCCTCAATAAGTACTTTATTACTGACGTGTCCCAGGAAAAGGTTGTTTTTAATTCCTGCTGTACATTAAATAAGTTCTGTAGACAGTTGAGATGTCGTGTTGGTGACTTTAAGTTCTCTTAGCGGTGTACACTGACACATTTCTAAACCTCCTCCAGCAGAACTCCTGAAGTGTTTGTGCTGTTGGGTCGTGTAGCATTTAAAGGTGACCAGACAGAGCTATCTCGGGGTCCAGCTCGGTTTCTGTGGATTATCTGGTTTTCATGTAAGTCGAGTCTAAAAAACAAAAAACCCTCATTTGAACACTGGTGTAACTGGTGAGTTGTTCTCAGTTAATCACTGTCAAAACATCAGTAGAGCTTCAACTTCCTATCTCTTCATTTAATTTGAGAACAACCTTTTGTCCACAACGCTGTCTCTGGTTCTGTTGTGTTTATTCTGTTCTGTTTATTCTGTTCTGGTTATTCTGGTTATTCTGGTTTGTCTGGTTGAGTTGAGTTGAGTTGAGTTAAAACAGTTCAGTTCTATTCAGTTCAGTTCAGTTCTATTCAGTTCGGTTCTATTCTATTCTGTCCGGTTCAGTTCAGTTCTGTCCAGTTCAGTTCAGTTCAGTTCAGTTCAGTTCAGTTCAGTTCAGTTCAGTTCAGTTCAGTTCAGTTCAGTTCTGTTCTATTCAGTTCGGTTCTATTCTATTCTGTCCGGTTCAGGTCAGTTCTATTCAGTTCAGTTCTATTCTCTCTGGTTCAGTTCAGTTCAATTCAGTTCAGTTCAGTTCTATTCAGTTTGGTTCTATTCCCTCTGATTCAGTTCAGTTCTATTCTGTCTACTTCAGTTCTGTTCAGTTCGGCTCTATAGTATTATGAACCCCTGCAGTGGCCAACCAGACTAGAACGTATGAAAGAGCATGTTTGTCGTCTGGGCGGGTTGGAAACAAGATCAAATCCAGTTCTCTTGATCTGAGAACTTTTACTGGAACCTTCATGAACATTCACACTTTGACTGTGAAACAGAGACCGAGGGAAAGTTGTGAAGAGAAAACTAAATGTGTAGGTTGAAGCAGAATGTTGTTATGCTGCAAAATCTCTGGATCGATATACAACCTGTGGCCATTTCGGGGCGTCAGTATGCAGCCGCTGTAACTTCATAAAGGTTACAAGACTTGTTTCCTTCAGAAGTCGTCCAAGAAAAGTTTCATGAGCAATAAAAAAAAACAAGAAGAAGCAGAAGATGAGTAGGAGGCCACATGGAAACTATAAATACTCTTGATGAATTGTTTTATATTTAGCTGTCAGATTGGGACTGGCTGCTCAGGCTCGTGTTCAGGCTCGTGTTCAGGCTCATGTTCAGGCTCATGCTCAGGCTCGTGTTCAGGCTCGTGCTCAGGCTCGTGTTCAGGCTCGTGTTCAGGCTCATGCTCAGGCTCGTGCTCAGGCTCGTGTTCAGGCTCGTGTTCAGGCTCATGCTCAGGCTCGTGTTCAGACTCATGCTCAGGCTCGTGTTCAGGCTCGTGTTCAGGCTCATGCTCAGGCTCGTGTTCAGACTCATGCTCAGGCTCGTGTTCAGACTCATGCTCAGGCTCGTGTTCAGACTCATGCTCAGGCTCGTGTTCAGACTCATGCTCAGGCTCGTGTTCAGACTCATGCTCAGGCTCGTGTTCAGGCTCATGCTCAGGCTCGTGTTCAGACTCATGCTCAGGGTCGTGTTCAGGCTCATGCTCAGGGTCGTGTTCAGGCTCCACAAACTGCGATTCTCGGCCGTCGGGGTCGTGAATGCCTTCACACTGTTCTGAACTGTACGAGACAATCTTGAATAACCGCTCTTGCAGATTGTACGAGCAGAAACTGCACTGACTCATCGTGATTACACAATCGATGTAGGTCGACCCGGCCACGCAAGAATGAAATGTCATAAGCGTGCGCCATCGATTCAGGAAATAAAAGGTGCTAAACATGGACAGAAAGTCGCCCAGGCGGTTTTCTTTTTTCTTTTTTTTTCCCCCCGTGTCCTGTTCAGCAGCTTGGACAAACAACATGATGTGATCTAGAACCTTCTGGAGTCAGAACAGTTTTTGCTCTTGAATAGGAAGAGACCTGGAGTCTCCTCCTGCTGCTGCTTTATTAGGAGTTGGTATGGCTGCTGGACACGACCGGGGGGGAACGCTCAGAGAGAGAGAGGAGAGGAGAGGAGAGGAGAGGAGAGGAGAGGAGAGGAGAGAAGAGAAGAGAAGAGAAGAGAAGAGAAGAGAAGAAGAGAGAGGGGGAGGGGGGAGGGAGAGGGGCAACATACCCTTGTTAGTGCTACATATATTATTTGCAGTTATCACACTGATCCAAATACTTTACAACTGTTATCAGATCAACCAGCCTGAGCAGCTCTGTCTAGAGCAGGGGTGGGCATTCCTGGTCCTCGAGGGCCACAGTCCTGCATATTTTCCATGTCTTCCTGCTCAAACACACCTGAGTTGTCATGATGAGTTTCTGCAGAAAGCTTGATAAGGAGCCAATAACTGCTGTCAGCTGTCTCGATGTGAGGACACATAGAAACCGTGCAGGACTGCGGCCCTCGAGGACCAGGAATGCCCACCCCTGATCTAGACAGTAACATGATGTTCTAGATTAAACCAGCCTGAGCAGCTCTATCTAGACAGTAACATGATTTTCTAGATTAACAGTAACACGTCTCATTGATGAGTGGAAATGTGTGTGTGTGTGTGTGTGTGTGTGTGTGTGTGTGTGTGTGTGTGTGTGTGTGTGTGTGTGTGTGTGTGTGTGTGTGTGTGTGTGTGTGTGTGTGTGTGTGTGTGCGTGTGTGTGTGTGTGTGTGTGTGTGTGTGTGTGTGTGTGTGTGGTTTGTCCACTGGGTGTGGTTGGAACTGTTGTGGGGGGGGCTGTAGCGACACCCCAGATGCTGCCACTCCAGCAGACGGCAGCCCCCCAGACCCGGGGAGGCCCCAGCGAACCACCCCAGAGAGCCACGCCCCCGCCCAGAAAAAGATAAAGGTCCCCAGGCCCTGACCCAAGCCGCCAAGCCGAGACCGGCCAGAGCAGGGCCCCAGGGCCGAGCGGGCCAAGAGCCCCACCAATCGCATCGGCGAAGCCTGCCACACCCCCGGGAGGCGGCCCCCCCACCACCACCCCCAACCCTGCAGGGCAGAGATGGCCCCAGCCTGGCGGTTTTCTTCTTATTGGAGACAAATTCCAACAAGTCGATAAGCAATTCTTATCTGGTGTCCCACATCATTGTGATCACCATTGAAGCCCGTGTTCACTATTCGTTGGTCAGCGTGGGTCTTAGCGGTTACCCAGTGCTTCTCCGGTGTTGCATGAATAACTGTGTCATGTCATACCGCATTTCTATTGGTTTGTTTTAAGATGACGTATTCTGATTCGCTGCTACAACTCCTCTAATATCAGACACAATCTGTTCATGGTCGTGGGCTCCTGACCGATCGCTCGGCTGTCTCAAAACTGTTCACAGAGCCCAACTAATACCAGACGCCACCGCAGATTATTTCAGGATTCTTGCACGATCCGATCTTTCATCTCAGACGGCAGAGAATCGTGCAGTTTGTGGAGCCTTTAGTCTTTCTGTCTTCCATCCTACCGCCCCTGACCCTAACTCCAACCATAACCCTAACTCTAGCTGTAACCCTGACCCCAACCCTGACCCTGACCCTGACCCCAACCCTGACCCTGACCTTGACCCTGACCCTGACCCTGACCCCAACCCTGACCCTGACCTTGACCCTGACCCTGACCTTGACCCTGACCCTGACCCTGACCCCAACCCTGACCCTGAACTTGACCCTGACCCTGACCCTGACCCTGACCTTTATCCTGACCCAGTTGACATCTGGCAAAAAGCAGGAAACATCCTGGACGGGTCATTTGCAGACAAAACATCTCACCAGCACAGAATTTCAAGTCGATCCTGATGAAACAATAATCATGTCTTTAGACTTTGGGAAGAATGTGGAGGAAATCTGTGTCAATATTCAGTTTCCTCATGAAACAGCCCTGAAGAGATTCTCTATGAAGGCGCCTGCACCCTCCCTTTTTGAACCCATAAGAACAAGAAGGATATTCAGCAGTGACGTCAGCCAGCTGCCGAAAAAAAAAGCTATTTCACCAGGACAGTTCATACTCTGATAAGAAGCTGTCGAACTCACAGGCCACACCCCCTCACTACAGGCCACACCCCCTCACAGCAGCCAAACGTCTGTGAAGCAGTGTTTTAACTTTTCAACTGCACAGCTTATTTCTGTCCTCCAGTGCTTTCAGAAACACATTTCTCTGAACTGTTCCTGTAATAAAGAGAGTTTCTGTCTGAGCACCATGCTGGTTGGTTTTAGTGGTGCGTTCAGGTGCATCACGTAAGCCTGCACTCCGACATTTTAAAGAGCTGCAGCGCTCGTACAGTAGTGATGTTTTAAGTTAAATATGATTAAAATATGAAAATATTAGTGAACTGGAACACATGAGCAGCACATGGCAGAGCAGAAGTTTCAGCAGAGCAGCTCCTACACAGTTCAGCCAGGACGGTTGGAACAGCTGAAACTAGTTTGTTCAACCAGAAGGAGCTGAAGAAGGAAGTGGGGTCATTTTGTTGTTGGGCAGGACCTTCATGCTGAACTTTCTTCTTCTTCTGATGGAGGAGGAATTGACCTTCACACTGAGGGTTTACGCTGGGTGAAGGCCAGGCAGAGCTCTGCAGTCCATCGCAGGACACAATCACACACATTCATGCCCAAAGACAATTTAGACAACTCTGGACCCTGATCAGCTCCCGAGGAGGTCGAGGACATTCCACTACAGCCTCCATCATCGCCGTGTGAGTGTGAGTGAGGATGGACAAATGTTTGCTAAAGCAGTGGAAAATACAGTGTATAGTTAATTTCCTTCTGAGAGCAGATCTGAGGAATCCACTGTTTTTATATAAACCCCAAAAATCTGTCAACTCAAGAACTTTCACAGAGAAAATCAAAACTCCTCCAGAACAGTCTAGGAAGAGCCAAGGAAGTGTCCATGAAATGTCTAGGAAGTGTCCAGGAAGTGTTGAGGAAGTGTCCAGGAAGTGTCTGGGAAGTGTCTAGGAAGTGTCCAGTAAGTATCCAGGAAGTGTCTAGGAAGTGTCCAGGAAGTGTCTAGGAAGTGTCCAGGAAGTGTCTAGCAAGTGTGTAGGGAGTGTGTAGGAAGTGTCCAGGAAGTATCCAGGAAGTGTCTAGCAAGTGTCTAGGAAGTGTCCAGGAAGTGTCTAGGAAGTGTCTAGGAAGTGTCTAGGAAGTGTCTAGCAAGTGTGTAGGAAGTGTCCAGGAAGTGTCCAGGAAGTGTCCAGGAAGTGTCCAGGAAGTGTCTAGGAAGTGTCCAGGAAGTGTCTAGCAAGTGTGTAGGAAGTGTCCAGGAAGTGTCCAGGAAGTGTCTAGGAAGTGTCCAGGAAGTGTCTAGGAAGTGTCCAGGAAGTGTCTAGCAAGTGTCTAGGAAGTGTCCAGGAAGTGTCCAGGAAGTGTCTAGGAAGTGTCCAGGAAGTGTCTAGCAAGTGTGTAGGAAGTGTCCAGGAAGTATCCAGTAAGTGTCCAGGAAGTGTCTAGGAAGTGTCTAGGAAGTGTCCAGGAAGTGTCTAGCAAGTGTGTAGGAAGTGTCCAGGAAGTATCCAGTAAGTGTCCAGGAAGTGTCTAGGAAGTGTCCAGGAAGTGTCTAGCAAGTGTGTAGGAAGTGTCCAGGAAGTATCCAGTAAGTGTCCAGGAAGTGTCTAGGAAGTGTCTCGGAAGTGTCCAGGAAGTGTCTAGCAAGTGTGTAGGAAGTGTCCAGGAAGTATCCAGTAAGTGTCCAGGAAGTGTCTAGGAAGTGTCTCGGAAGTGTCCAGGAAGTGTCTAGCAAGTGTGTAGGAAGTGTCCAGGAAGTATCCAGTAAGTGTCCAGGAAGTGTCTAGGAAGTGTCTAGGAAGTGTCCAGGAAGTGTCTAGCAAGTGTGTAGGAAGTGTCCAGGAAGTATCCAGTAAGTGTCCAGGAAGTGTCTAGGAAGTGTCTCGGAAGTGTCCAGGAAGTGTCTAGCAAGTGTGTAGGAAGTGTCCAGGAAGTATCCAGTAAGTGTCCAGGAAGTATCTAGGAAGTGTCCAGTAAGTGTCCAGGAAGTATCTAGGAAGTGTCCAGGAAGTGTCTAGGAAGTGTCCAGGAAGCGTCTAGGAAGTGTCCAGGAAGTGTCTAGGAAGTGTCTAGGAAGCGTCTAGGAAGTGTCCAGGAAGTGTCTAGCAAGTGTGTAGGAAGTGTCCAGGAAATATCCAGGAAGTGTCCACGAAGTGTCCAGGAAGTGTCTAGGAAGTATCTAGGAAGTATCCAAGAAATATCTAGGAAGTGTCTCGGAAGTGTCTCGGAAGTGTCCAGGAAATGTGTAGGGACAAAAGATTGGGGGTCACAGCAGCAAAAATGAGCTTTGATAAGTTAACATTTTGCAGCACTTGATATTGCCAGTGGCTTTACGTTATTAGGACAAGTGCTTGGTTAGTTGTGGAAGAGCCATGGTTCAGAGCCACTGGGGGGAGAGAAGATTTGGACCCTGATACCCTGAGTACTTTTACCTTTGCCTCAAGTATTTTCTCCTTTGCAGGGTTAGTTTCAGTCTGATTGATCAAGTAGCGACAGACCATGATTCTTTAGAGGGAACAGCACTCCGACCATCATTTTCTTAAACTCTAAAATTGGTTCCACTTTTCCTTTTTCTCTTTCCCACTTTAAAAAAGGACACATCCAGCTTAGACAAGCCTGAGTGGCCTTCTGCATCACCTCAATACAGTTTCGAAGAACTTCTACAACTCTTATCAGAAATCAACCCTCTTTAACTCCAGCTTTGTACCTCTAGACTTCCACAAATGTCAAGTGTAGCTAAATAGATTGTAAAAAGCAATTTCACAAAATATAAAGGCCATAAAGGCACCTGACAAGTAATCTAAAAATATTACGTGAGGTTGTGTTTCATTAATAACACACTGCTTCCACCTCGCACAGCATCTCCTCAGTAGCTCTGTGAAATGTGGCTGGCTTGAATGATTAAAACCAAACATCAGTGTTGTAGTCACTTCCAGTGTTTGTGGCTCCCCCAGTTACATCACAGGAGCTTAATGAAGCTCCGGACCAGAAAATAAATGCTGAGTACTATCAGAGTGTCCCATGAATTTGCTTCATGAAGCTCCTCCAGAAAATGTTTTAAATGATTTCAGTACATTTCAGTACATTCAGAACTCTGCTGCCCCCTTCCTCACCTACTCCCACTGACACATCACCCCGTCGCCCAAAACCTCCACTGGCTCCCTGTGTCTCACAATGCATCCAGCTCAAAAGCACTGTACAAAGAAATTGTATTATTATTATTATTATTATTAACATTCTTTTTTGTGGAGTTACATTTGCTGTTGTTAAGAATACCTGTCAAACTTTGGTTGTGAAATTCCGCACTGATTCCTGTGTAAACACATCACACAAATAAAAGGGTGCTGCTGATACTTGTACTGGTACTCCCACTGCTACTTATTGTGCATGACAACACGGATTACATTTTGGCATTGTGTTGTAAACACAAATTGCAATCTTCCCAATAAAGCCACCAATCTCTTAAGATATCTTGGCTGCATAGTAATTACTATGCATTTCATTTTACACAGCAGTCAAGTCATGTTCATTGTTCAAGGTGGAACAAA
Organism: Lipophrys pholis; assembly: GCF_963383615.2. Classification (NCBI taxonomy): domain Eukaryota; kingdom Metazoa; phylum Chordata; class Actinopteri; order Blenniiformes; family Blenniidae; genus Lipophrys; species Lipophrys pholis. The sequence continues at coordinate 34,380,507 of NC_137628.1, read as the reverse complement.
CTCTGGAGGCACTGAAACCCTGAAATACCAAACAAAATAATGTCAAGAGAAGAGTGATGCAAACAAAGCAGAATGTCTTTCATATTTCACATTCTTGAAAAAGAGATTTTCTGTTTGCTTGTTTGTCTTGTCAGTGGGACAAAACGTTGACTAATAAGTGCAAACAACTCCTGGAAAACCAGTAAATTAGATTCTCCTGTGTGTGTTTACTTGTTTGTTGGTTGTTTGGTTGTTGTTTTTTACTAAACTTGCTGTGCATCCATCCACCCATCCACCCATCCACCCATCTATCCATCCGATCAGCCGTACATCCATCCACCCATCTATCCATCCATCCGGTCATACAATTCCACCCCACATCAGGGTGATGGACTCAATCTATTCTATTGATTCAGTACTCTCGTGGTTACCAACATGCTTAATCCCACTGTGGCAGTTGTGGCTGCCACCGTCGGGTTTCTCCCTCAGAGTCACGGAGTCAGGAGTTCCAAAAACCATTCTGTACATATCTCATTATTCAATAAATGAAAACCAAACCAAACTTAAGACACACACAGCTGCTCTTGCAGGCTCTGTCCAGTGTCTGTGTCTCCACCTGTCACCCTGGGTCTCTGGGCGGCTCCTCCTTTATGAGCAGAGAGGTGAGGCAGCACACCTGATTCACATCAGGGGCTGAATCACCTCTCCGCCACGCCCACAAAAAGACAATTTATGTACCAATGAATAGAAAACATACTGTATGTGCCGAGAGAAAAGCTGCACAGGCACAATGAAGCCATAGGAACATACTAACTGCACACAGAAAAGCCTGGCGCTGGAATCAAACACAGACTTTCTCGCTCATCAGTCATCATTTCTTGTATCACAAAAAAAACTAAATCATTTCTTTCCTTGGGAACTAAAATGTCACTGATGTGCAAGTTTGGTGTCTGAGTCCTCTGTGTGTTCCACACTGTTTAAAACTCCTGCAGTTACAGCACAATGACTTATTAAAACCCGGATCTGAAGTCAAACGCTGGGTAAAGTTACAGTGTGCGACGAGTTAGTAGATGCTGTTAGTCGACCAACTCCCACATCTGCTGCCTTACCAGCAAACCTTGTCCGTCAGGCCCAAGGGGCATTGTGGTCAAAACCAGTAGAGAAATACACTGAACACACATCCAGCTGCTACACTGAGCCACTTTACGGAAACGACCACTCAGTCAAACAAAGAAACTGATCAATCAATGAAGGAGGCAAAAAACCCAGACAAGTAGTGTGTTCTACTGTGACTGGTGTGAAAAGCCTTGGAGCCACAGGGAGAGAGTCAGGTGGTTACAGAGAAGAAGAAGAGGTGAAATCATTGTTGTGTTGTTTGGTTTGGCCTTTAGATCATTCATTGATGCATCAGCTGTTTCTCTAAAGTCATGGAGGACTTTATGAACGTCTTCCTGCACTGCAGCCATGAGAAGCTGATTAGTCAAAACTCAACCTCCACGTTAAAGATGTTGGTCTCCTTGAAGTTTTGACAATAAGTCCTCTCCTCGCTCTTTCTCATGTGGGTGAGCTCCACAAGTCTTTAAGAAAGTGTCTGGTACAGGAAGCTCCACTTTGTCCACCTGCTGTTGTCTTCTGGACGGTGTTAGATCAAAGTTCTGATCTAAATTTTCTAGATTCTGCATGTTGCACAACTGTGACTGACTATGGAAACATCAGATCTGAGAGAGTTATGAACTTGCACAACTATTTATTAAACAAAGACATTCTCACCACACGGTCAGCTGGACAGGTCACGCCCCCCCCCCAGCTTAAGGATGGAAAGAGAGAGATTCTACCCAACACTGACTTTTGAATCAGAGAGCCGGTTCTCCTTCCGTCTCTGTGACCCGCCTCCTGTGACCACTTCCTGTGTTACACTCTGCACCAATCACAGTGGACTCTGTTCTTGAAGCTCCAGTTTGCAGTGAATTCTTTGTTTACACATCAACAGGCTGTTGTTCTCGAGTACCAGTGAAACCAACATGGAGGTAAAAACACCTGGGAGGATGTAATCCTATTGTCTCTAACAGTGAAGCTGAACTGGCAGACCACATAGAAGAATTCATGTTAAAATAATCTGAAAACGGTCGAGCTCAATCAGAGGAGACATTCGGGGCTAAAAAGGTATTTTACTTATTTACTAACTTCAAGCCACTGCCCAGGATACACAGTGTAGTCATTGTGATTGGAAAATAAATCAAGTACCAACACAGAGCGCTCGCTGATTTGTTATTCCTCCTCAGCTCATAAATATTCCACAACAGTAAACAGATGCACACAAATTCATTTTGGTTTAGGAACTATGCTGAGACTTAATGAGTGGAAATTTGTCCTCAGAGAAATGTCACGAGAAAGACAAAGACTCATTGTGGCATGAAGTTCCTGTGAAGGGATTCCCACTAAGCCTGGCCTCCGTCTACACTGACAAACGCCGTCTGGAAACACGTCGTTTTATGAATTAATCAGTCATAGTCAAGAGAGGCTTTCAGGTGAAATCTGTGGATAAACACGGTATCGTCTGCTACATCTCATGACAGGAAACGACTCGCAGATGAATCATCACTTTGGTGTCGCTCTCAGCCTTTCATTCAGAAGCAGGTGTGCAAACAAAGTCTCACTGAGCTCCAGTCACCTTCAGTTCCACCTTCTCTATGTGTGTATTAGCCCAAGAATAAATACATCAAATATTAAAGGGGTCATATTATGTCAAAATTTACTTCCTAATGGTTTTCCAACAGTAATCTACATCCTCATACCTGGAACGACGTCCCAGAAGTGTAGAAAGTCTGTCCTCTCTCCCTGGCTGCTTTCAGCTTCTGTTGTTCAGAGAGTGAAGGAGGAAGTTGAACCTGACCTGCAGCTGTTCAGATACATTTCCTCTTTTCAACAGTGAATTAGAAGAGAAGTGACAGAGTTAATAAAATATAAAAAATATGAAATAGATATATGGACCCGGTCAGAGCTCCACCCTGTACTGGACACGTCACTGTACTGGACACATATTTACCTGTTAACACACCTTAATGAGGACAACCTGCCTGACGAGGACAACAGACAGGTTCTCCTGCTAAATGTCAAGCTGAGCGACACTGAAACAGCCAAAATACTTGGACTGGACCAGAATATTGTAATATTCAGGCGTTGTGGTGTCAGGACATTAGTTTGAGATGTGAATCATGGCTGCTTCCCCGCAGCACGGAGCTGCAGTGAAGCTCCTCTCCGTCAGCCCCTCTATGATTCCACTGTGTCTGTAGACTGTGTCTCTGGATTTTGTACTATTTTCTGAATGTTGAAATGGTTCCTGGATTTTGAAGTGTTTTTTCTGATTTTTAAGTGTTTTCTGTAAGTAGTGTTTTCTGGAATTTGAAAGGTTTTCTGGCTTTTGAACTGTTTTCTAGATATTGAACTGCTTTCTGGATTCTGGAGTGTTTTCGGTTTTTTTATTTTGTATTATTGGTCCTGGATTTTGTGCAGTTTTCTAGATTTGGCTATTTTCAGGATTTTGAAGTGTTTTCTGGGTTTTGTACTGTTTCTGGATCTTATACAGTTTTCTGAATTTTTAGATGGTTTTGGATTTTGGAGTGTTTAGTGCTTTTGGTGTCATGATTTGCACTTCCAGGCCACCGTATTTATTGCACCAATGAATGTTGTAATCTTTTCAGTGACACTGGAACATAAGAAACAACTTGATTCACTGCCGTCAGTACAAGAGCCACTGTTCAAACAGGAGTACTTTAATTGAATGCTGGTGTTTTTTGTCTGTGTTGATCTGAATGACTGTTCAGGTCCACCAACATGTTGAAGTACAGTATCGGTTAATACTGTCACTCACACACATACTGACATATCTTCCTCCCCTAACATCAGATCATAGAGCATCTTCCTCCTCTAACATCCAGATTATAAAGCATCTAAATCAGTGAACAGTCAGTAAACAGTCAGGACCTGTTAGTGAACAGTCAGGAACAATCTGTGAACAGTCAGTGAACAGTCAGGAACAGTCAGTGAACAGTCGGGAACAGTCGGGAACAGTTAGTGAATTGCCAGGAACAGTCAGTGAATTGTCAGGAACAGTCAGTGAACAGTCAGGAACAGTCAGTGAATAGCCGATTATTCACTGACTGTTCCTGGCTGTTCACTGACTGTTATTGACTGTTCCCGAGAACAGTCAGTGAACAGTCAGGAACAGTCAGTGAACAGTCAATGAACAGTCAGAACAGTCAGGAACAGTCAGTGAACAGTCACTCGCTGTTAGTGAACAGTCGTGAACAGCTAGGAACGGTCAGTAAACAGTCAGTGAACAGTCAGTAAAAAGTCAGGAGCTGTTAGTGAACAGTCGTGAACAGTCAGTAAACAGTCACTCGCTGTTAGTGAACAGCCAGGTACGGTCAGTAAACAGTCAGTGAACAGTCAGGAACATTTAGTGAAAAGTCAGGAGCTGTTAGTGAACAGTCGTGAACAGTCGTTAACAGCCAATAACGCTCAATGAACAGTCAGTAAACAGTCAGTAAACAATCAGGAACTGTTAGTGAACAGTCAGTGAATAGTCAATAAACAGTCAGAAACAGTCAGTGAGCAGTCACTCACTGTTAGTGAACAGCCAGGAACGGTCAGTAAACAGTCAGTAAACGGTCAGGAACAGTCAGTAAAAAGTCAGGAGCTGTTAGTGAACAGTCATGAACAGCCAGGAACAGTCAGTGAACAGTCAGGAACAGTCAGTAAAAAGTCAGGAACTGTTAGTGAACAGTCAGGAACTGTTAGTGAACAGTCAGGAACAGTCAGTAAACAATCAGGAACTGTTAGTGAACAGTCAGGAACAGTCAGTAAACAATCAGGAACTGTTAGTGAACAGTCAGTGAATAGTCAATAAACAGTCAGAAACAGTCAGTGAGCAGTCACTCACTGTTAGTGAACAGCCAGAAACGCTCAGTGAACAGTCAGTAAACAGTCAGGAACAGTCAGTGAACAGTCAGGAACTGTTAGTGAACAGTCGTGAACAGCCAGAAACGCTCAGTGAACAGTCAGTAAACAGTCAGGAACAGTAAGTGAACAGTCAGGAACTGTTAGTGAACAGTCAGTAAACAGTCAGAAACAGTCAGTGAACAGGCACTCGCTGTTAGCGAACAGTCGTGAACAGCCAGGAACAGTCAGTGAACAGTCAGTGAACAGTCAGGAATGGTCAGTGAACATGATTTTATTATGTCCTTGGTGGACGTAATAAATGATAAGCCATCCTTACACCCGTGTCAACAGCCCGTCCTCGTCCCTGTACTCTGTGAGCACCATGCAGTTTTCTGAAGTAAGTCGTGCTGGACGCCGCCTTCGCTCCGCCCCCAATCCCTTCCACAAACTCAGTCCCCATATAGAAAGACAAAATGACTTCAGTGTTTTGCTAAAACGTCCACCCTCTCCAGGTATAACCCCCATCTCTGCTAAAAAACTAACTCTGAATATTTGTAGGACGTTTCCAGTACATTTTGGAGGAGATCCAGAAACAGTCCAGGTCAACCTTTGGTGGACGTCAGAAGTCTCTCATTGCTCTTGTTGCTTTAAAAAGTATTAGTGTTGTTCAAAAATGTACCAAGCAAGTGAATTTCATTATTTAACATTTTAAGGAGAGTGGACTTGTATGATTTCCACACCCAGTTTTATGAAATATCCTTATGGCTGTCTTCTGTCTACATTTATATGTATATAGAATAACTTTGGAGAAATATATTTGTCATAATTTAGATTCATTGTTGATTGTTGTTAGATTCACTGAACCCCCCCAGGAGTGTCTCCTCCTGCAGGTCCCACATACCTGCTGACCCCCCCAGGAGTGTTTGGAGACATGTTGGTATCATGTGTTACAGTCAGGGCTACTGTTGGACTTGGTGTGTGTGGTGATGGTGAATAGCTGCAGACTGTCTGTGAAGCCGGAGCAGCCCCCCCCCCAACATGAACTGTAGTGTGTAGTGACCCCTGACCTCTGACTTCACTGGAACTGCTTGTAGAATGTTCATGATAAGTTTTCATTTGCAGTAAAAAGTTGATCTGGAAATAAGACCTTAACTCGCTTTCCTTGTGTGTTTCAAATCCATAGTAATAAAAAAAAAAAAAAAAAAAAAAAAAAAAAAAAAAAAAATAATAATAATAATAATAATAATAATAATAATATGATGATGATGATGACGATGAACATGATGATGATGATAATAATCGTGATGATATCATTATTATTAATAACAACAACAACAACAATAATAATAATAATAATAATAATAATAATAATAATAATAATAATGATAATAATAATAATGATAATAGTAATACTAATAATAATAATCATCATGATGATGATGATGATAATAGTAATAATAATAATGATGATGATGATGATGATGATGATGATGATGATAATAATAATAATAGTAATAATAATAATAATGATGATAATAGTAATAATAATATTAATAATGATGATAATAATAGTAATAATAATAATAATAATTATGATGATAATAGTAATAATATTATTAATAATAATGATGATAATAGTAATAATAATAATGATGATGATGATGATGATGATGATGTTGAGTCATAATAATAGTCATAATAATAGTCATAATAATAATAATAATAATAATAATAATAATAATAATAATAATAATAATGATGATGATAATAGTAATATAATAATGATGATGATGATGATGATGAGTCATAATAATAATAATAATAATAATAATAATAATAACAATAATAATAATAATAATAATAATAATAATAATAATAATGCATTTGATTTGTTTTGCACTTTACATTCATGAATCTGCCAGTTCGGGGGCGGGGTCCGTCTCAGTGGCATCGCCGCCGTTTGGCTCAAAATGGCCGCCTGATGGGAGACGGGTCGGCGTGCAATAGGGTGGGACAGGGGGACACATGAAGCAGTGAGGGGTCAAAGCCTGAGTGACCAGCACACAATGCCTCCCCCAACCCCCCCAGAAGTGTGAGCGAAGGCCGTGAGACAGAACCAGACGAGGGGACGGCGGGGGGGGAGCCGCCGCTCTGGCACAAAATGGCCGCCTGCGCAGAGGCTGGAGCATGAAACCAGACTTGTCAGCGAGAAACTGGACGTCTGGTTGAACCGTGTGACTCCTGAGGGGCAGGGATTACATCAACAGGGAGGAGAAAACCTTTAACTCCACAGACAAAGCACGTAACCTGTCAGGTGACGTTCCTTCACATGATAAGATAATAACCAGTACACACACACACACACACACACACACACACACACACACACACACACACAGTACTGGACACATTAGGCTTCAAGCCAAAAACATTAAAATATCTTTTTTTTTTTATTCAACTTGTTTGTCTAGAACTTAAAAGACGACTGCAGCTGAACCGAAGTGCTGTACAAAGACACAAACACGTGTAAAGTTGTAAAATGACAATAAGAACAAGAGCCACCACAGACGTCCGCCAAAGGTTTGACCTGCACTCAGACATTTGGTGAAAATCTGTCACGTAGTTTTGACGTAATCTTTGAAAGTCTATAAAATGAAATCCTGATCACGGAATCTTCCAGAGCTTAAAATCCGTCTGTCGGGAAAATTGTGACAAAATCTGCCCAGTTTTTTTTGACGTAAACTTGCTCACAGTCCAGTGAATAAAAGATGAAAACAGGATCATTGAAAACTCTCCTGCCCAGAATTGTTTAAATAATATGTGAATTCAGGTTAGTATTTAATTTTAAGCTCCATGTTTTTATTTTTGAGCTCCATGTTATTTGGTCTCGTTACGGACACCGAGCCAAAACACGGTTTCACAAATGTTCAAATGATTTAATCCCGTTTGTCTTAAACCCGTCATGAACAAATGGCACCCGGACCCGGACCTGGAAAAGACTGAAATTAAATTGAGGAATCTTCCTGTGGGCTCTCCACCTTCCTGTGAGCTCTCCACCTTCCTGTGGGCTCTCCACCTGCAGGAAGGTTCTTAATGGTGCAATGTGATCTGGGTGACGGTGCTCAGACTGACACCACCACCACCTGGGGACAGATAAGAGGGAGGAGATGGATGGAGGGATGGAGGGATGGATGGATGGAATCTTAAAGAACAAGATGACATCAGCATGTAATGGCCTCAAGTTGAGCTTCTTTATACCAGCAGAACGTTTTGTAAGTCATTATTTTCTAAACACGGGAGTCAAACACAAGGTCTGTGGTCCAAAACCCGCAAGAGACTCCCGGCCTCCGAATCACAATTTCAAACAAAACATTCATTTTCTGGACATTTGACTTTTTTCAACTAGAAGTTTTCATTAAAATTGACTTTTTTAAAAAATTGTAGTAATTTTTGGTGGTAATTGTTTGGTTTTGTAAAAATATCGAGATCTTTGTAACTCTGCGCCACAACAAAGAAAAGCTCAAACAATTGAAATTGAAAGGTTATTATGGTTCTACTTTACCAGTCCGACCCACTCGGGATGAGTTCAGGCTGCATGTGTTTGATCTCAGGTTTTATTTTGGGAAAGAGATAATGAAAGTCGGATATTTACAGTTTAGAAATGATGTGGAATTGGCTCCACCGGAATTTGATCAGGGAAGTCGGCTTTGTTTAGCATTCTAATGTTTCTAATAATATTTCTAATTCGATTGTCCTGATAATCTGAAAACAGGAAAATGTTCTCACTTCTCATTCTGGATTGATTTTCTTGATCCAAGTCAATCTCCTGCTTGAAGCATTATTTACATTTTAGTAACCAGACAACAAGATAAAGCACAGGTGTGAGGCAGGCCAAGGGGAGGCAGTCGGGAGGGAGGCAGGCCGAGGGGGGCTGGCTGAGGGGAGGCAGGCTAGGGAGGAGGGGGGCCGGGAGCGGGGGGTACCGCGGCTCTGGAGTCGGCCTGCAGAGGCGGAGGAGGAGGATCTGTGATCACAGTCTTCCAGCTGGACGCTGCCTCACGCTACCTGCCGTTCTCCATGTGCGATGGAGTGGCGGCGGCGGGGACGACGGCGTGCCATGCAACACAATGAGACAGAGAGACAGTGCTTGTCCTCGGGGGGTCGACTCGAGCCGCCCCCCCCCCCACCGAGCCGCCGCGCCGCCCACAGAGTTTCCCATGACCGTTATTTAGAAGATGACGGCTGCTGAAGGCCGGGGCACAATGCACATGACAAGGAGACGAGACTCGGCGTGCTTTCAGCCGCATCGCCTCACACTTCATGTCTTCTGCGTTTTGTTGAAGTACTCGTCCATTCATAACCTGTTGATGGAAAGCGTTTTCTCTTTTTTTGACTTTCCTCTAGTCCATCTTCATTTCTCACTTTCCTAAGAAGCAGCGTTCCAGAGCAATTGTTCTGACAGGACAGGTTAAACTATGAAATCAGGATCAGCCTGAAGAATGTGGGTTTCAGAGTGAGAGAACCAAAGGAAACTTTAATATCCTTCACTTTCCTTTGGTCTTCAACGAAAATACAAGGATCTTTCAATGTTTTTAAACGCTTTAGGTTTTAACTGTGGCCTGTCTCTCTCTCTCTCTCTCTCTCTCTCTCTCTCTCTCTCTCTCTCTCTCTCTCTCTCTCTCCCAGATGTGGCCCTCCATCGTCAACATAAGATTTCTGTCAAACCTGTGAGGTAACAACAGTCTCCTCCAGATCCCAACGTACAGGTAAGTTCATGAATCTTTCCGCTTTTTTTATCCGTGGTATTCCTGATTCCACCATGTGGGATTGTTGGGTTGTTGATTAACAGCGTGCGGCCAACGAGGTTCAGGGTCAAAGGTCTCTCAGCATCGTCGGGTAACGTGAGGAGGAAAGGCGTGACTTTTACTTTCATCCACTCTTTGATTTATATACCTTCAATAACTTCCTCTCCTCATTCCACACTCAAGACTTGACGTGTCCTTTTCATAGTTTTCCCTCAAACCATGCAGCTTCTTTTTGTTGACGACTCCAGTTGACGATCAGCACCTCTGATTGGCAAAGGCCACACAACAGGAAGTGATCTCACAACCTGGAGAAGCAATCGGTTCCTGGAAGCTCATTGGCTGTCCAATGTTGCCATGGAAAATCCTCTTGGATGGAGGAAACCCTGTGACAGCAGCAGCACGCGACCTCCCATTGAAGGCGCTGCCGAGCCAGCGGCCAATTGAAATGCTCCCTGTAGTGGAGGTCAGCCAATAAGCTCCGTGGCAGGGCGACTGCCTAACCCAATCACAAAGCTGGGTTTCACACGCCACATATCCCACACCGAGTGCGTAAAGCGATTATGGTGAATGGGTTTGGTTCTGCAGCCGTGTGGTTTGAGGACGCGGTGACGGTGAGGAGCAGCAGAACGACTCCTGACAGCCAGAGATCATCGGCTGCCATGTTGTAACCCTCTGCACGACGCCACACATCAGCATTCACACAACATGAGGATTTCAGTCACTCAGCAGAAAGAATCAAGTTGATTTCAGCTCCTTTTCTTCCAATCTTGTCCGTATTCATTCACGTTTGTCAGATATTCATATATATTTAAAAATGTGTTTATTATCATTAATAAGTCCAGACTTCACACAACTGTACTTCTACTTTGAGGCACAAAAATAAAAATCAGCACTGCCACTACAGTGTGAATGATTTGAAGTGAAAGATCTAAATTCTCTCAATAAATCACATTTAGATCAGCGGGTCCACCGGGACCACAGACTGAAAACTGGACTGTCTTCCTTCAAAACTAGGAAATGACTACTGAACAAGGTGGACGCCGTTTCTTTATCCACTAATTATTACTCACTTGGTTTTCCCTTGCTAATAAAATTAGAACTTTATCTAAAATATACATTTTGAATCTTGCTAAAATGTTAGTTAACGATCCATATCCTGCGAACTGCTATTTGACTGCAATATTGGCAAAAAGACTCATTTCTCCAACAGCGAGAGCTGCTGTGTGACACACCTGTCATTTTTAGTAATAAAGCACCGTTTGATGCTGGTTAGCTTCTGCTCTTCATGGTTTATAAAACTGGTTTTGGAAAATGATCCGTTTTTAGCTGTAATTTATTGTCTGGTATATCCTGAGCACAAACACTTCTCATTCATTCTCAGCCTCTATCTGATTTACAATTTTGGAAAACTGCACTTGAAAGCTGCAGAATTTAACGCAGAAGCAGGAAGATGTGCGTTTCTCTTTTCTTCTGGTGATCGTTGGTAATTTCTCCTCGGGAACGTTGAAGGAACGAACACAGAGCCTTTAAATGGGAAGCAGCTCAGTGGCCTTCACACACGCAAACACCAGTTCAGATGAATGGAAGGCTTCACACCTCACACCTCACACACACACACACACACACACACACACACACACACACACACACACACACACACACACACACACACACACACACACACACACACACACACACACACACACACACACAACACACACACACACACACACACACACACACACACACACACACACACACACACACACACACACACACACACACACACGGTGGTTCATTGTCCCAGTGTCCCTGTTGAAGACACCCTCTCCTTTCACGTGGTGTTCATACAGTCCACCTATGACTTGCCTTCATGTGACGACACACTTCCATCATCCTACATGTCATTTGTTCCTCTAGAATTCTTGTCATAAGCGTGTGGCACATGGGGCTTTTCAAGTCCATGAAGAAATGTGGTTATGTTTTCTATAAATGTTTAACTTGTTTGCAGTGAATTCCTAAAGTCTCGTCTTGCATTCGGCGTGTTGAACGAGTTGGTTTCTGAACAAGAGGCTCAGAAGAGAAAGTTTGTGACAGTCGTCCTCACCAACAAGCAGGCTGGTGTGGATCCACGCTGGCCTATTTTACTTTACTATTCACTCCGGGTACAGCATCACACTGTGCACACTCTTTCTTGTGTACGCCTGCATGGGTGTGTGTGTGTGTGTGTGTGTGTGTGTGTGTGTGTGTGTGTGTGTGTGTGTGTGTGTGTGTGTGTGTGTGTGTGTGTGTGTGTGTGTGTGTGTGTGTGTGTGTGTGTGTGTGTGTGTGTTCGGCGGCACATACGCCTCAGTTTGACTTGGAATTACACGTCTTTGTGTTTCCTGGAAAAGCTTTTTTTGTGCAGGCGGGTCTCTCATAGGTCTGAACAGCATCGCTGTTTGTGAAAAGTATATGTCGTTCTCACTGTCTGATGGTGTGTGTGTGTGTGTGTGTGTGTGTGTGTGTGTGTGTGTGTGTGTGTGTGTGTGTGTGTGTGTGTGTGTGTGTGTGTGTGTGTGTGTGTGTGTGTGTGTGTGTGTGTGTGTGTGTGTGTGTGTGTGTGCTACAACCCCCTCTGGTGCTTATTTGCCATCTCAGTGACGGAGCATACAGCTGCATCTCCAGACAAACTAGGCCAACAGCAGCTCTGGAGATGGAGCGGCTGACATTTGGCACCTGTTATCCAAACCTCTGAAGACGTAGTTATATCAGCAGCTCTCAGGTGTGAGCTGCTCTCTGCGTGCTCTCCATCCTGACCCGGGTTTCTTCCTTATCTACGCACCTCCCGTTCCCGGTGGATCAGCAGTCACACAGCTCTCGGTTCTCTTCAAAAGCAGAACCAGGGTCCAATGGATGAGCGGTACGACAGAACCTGTTAGCAGGGTTCTCCGCTTCGTTCAGGAATCAAATGTCTTTTTAGATCTAAAACTGAAGATAAGGTCAATGATGTGTGTGTGTGTGTGTGTGTGTGTGTGTGTGTGTGTGTGTGTGTGTGTGTGTGTGTGTGTGTGTGTGTGTGTGTGTGTGTGTGTGTGTGTGTGTGTGTGTGTGTGTGTGTGTGTGTGTGTGTGTGTGTGTGTGTGTGTGTGTGTGTGTGCTACTTCCATGTTAGGAAACGTTGCACCAACAAGCAGCATCATCCATTAACTCAACACGACTATAAACCAGGCTTGAAAAGTCCCTTTCCTATCATGTTGGGAAGAAGCTTCTGGAAACATGATTCATGTATGAGCCACCATCCTCGTCCAAGAAGCCCAAAACTAGTGAGAATGGCAAGAACTCTGAGTGCTGAGGTTTACCTTGTTTCAACATCCCTCTCCTCAACTATTCCAAAGAAAACCTTTTCTTTCTGCTTTGCAGGGCGTCCTGAAATCCCTTCTCTTCACTGTGAGTCCAGCATTGATCTTGTGAAGAGACCAACAGCCTCTTCATTTGACCAAAGCCACTTATCCACACTCGTCCTGCTCAGTGAGGGAGAAATAATGACTGAATTCCCATTTTCTAAAACAGCCAAGAGCTTTCCTTCACCGGCTTTGTTGGAAATGGGGAATTTCAACACGTGACTCTTGATAAAGAATATTTAAAGAGCCAGACTTACAAATCTCACCTAAATGTTAATGATGTGTCAGCAAATTCTTTTGGAAAACATCAAACTGACCAAAATGACATTGCAGACTAACACGTTGAAGTAAGACAGAAATGTGGATATGAGTCTCATCCTGATCAACACATGGGAATAGTGTCCTGCTGAACAATCACTAAACAGCTTTAATCTGACAACTGCTCAAAATGTTCTATAATGAACTTTGACAAAGAACTACATGACAAGGTACTGCTCTATGACTGCTCTATGACTGCTCCATGACTGCTCCATGACTGCTCTATGACTGCTCCATGACTGCTCCATGACTGCTCTATGACTGCTCCATGACTGTTCCATGACTGTTCCATGACTGTTCCATGACTGTTCCATTGTAATGGCATTATAGTAATGATGGTAATGATAATAATAAGAAGAAGAAGAAGAAGAAGAAGAAGAAGAAGAAGAAGAAGAAGAAGAAGAAGAAGAAGAAGAAGAAGAAGAAGAAGAAGAAGAAGAAGAAGAAGAAGAAGAAGAAGAAGAAGAAGAAGAAGAAGAAGAAGAAGAAGAAGAAGAAGAAGAAGAAGAAGAAGAAGAAGAAGAAGAAGAAGAAGAAACTAATAATAATAATAATATTGGAGAGGTGATGAACATGAGGATTGACCATTAAGCTGCTGGAGGAAGTTCCACCTGCTCTCTCTCCTCTGTCCTCTCTCCTCTGTCCTCTCTCCTCTCTCCTCTGTCCTCTCTCCTCTCTCCTCTGTCCTCTCTCCTCTCTCCTCTCTCCTCTATCCTCTCTCCTCTCTCCTCTATCCTCTCTCCTCTCTCCTCTATCCTCTCTCCTCTCTCCTCTCGCCTCTATCCTCTCTCCTCTCTCCTCTCTCCTCTGTCCTCTCTCCTCTCTGCTCTGTCCTCTCTCCTCTCTCCTCTCTCCTCTATCCTCTCTCCTCTCTCCTCTCTCCTCTATCCTCTCTCCTCTCTCCTCTCTCCTCTCTCCTCTCGCCTCTATCCTCTCTCCTCTGTCCTCTCGCCTCTATCCTCTCTCCTCTCTCCTCTGTCCTCTCGCCTCTATCCTCTCTCCTCTCTCCTCTCGCCTCTCTCCTCTCTCCTCTCGCCTCTATCCTCTCTCCTCTCTCCTCTATCCTCTCTCCTCTCTCCTCTATCCTCTCTCCTCTATCCTCTCTCCTCTGTCCTCTCGCCTCTATCCTCTCTCCTCTCTCCTCTCTCCTCTGTCCTCTCTCCTCTCTCCTCTGTCCTCTCTCCTCTCTCCTCTCTCCTCTCGCCTCTCTCCTCTCTCCTCTCTCCTCTCTCCTCTATCCTCTCTCCTCTCTCCTCTCTCCTCTATCCTCTCGCCTCTCGCCTCTCGCCTCTCTCCTCTCTCCTCTCTCCTCTCTCCTCTCTCCTCTATCCTCTATCCTCTCTCCTCTATCCTCTCTCCTCTCTCCTCTCTCCTCTATCCTCTCTCCTCTCTCCTCTCTCCTCTCGCCTCTCTCCTCTCTCCTCTCTCCTCTCTCCTCTCTCCTCTCTCCCCACTGGCTTCAAATCTTTTAGCTCATCTCAGAGTCAAAATCTGTGAAGTTCAAATCTTTTGCTCAAAGGCAACGACTTCCTGCTGCACTTTAATGCTGTTCTTGGCAGCATGCCAGGCTGGCCGGTCCAAACTGCTGGCTGCAGGAGAGTGTTGAACAGCAGGACGTCTTACATCTTACAGGACGTAAGATTACAGGAGGAGAAACACTGCAGCTCCAGAGTGTCTGGGAAGTTCCAGAGCAGAGAACGGGCGACTGGCCGACAGACCAGCGATCAGTGAGGAGTCGTCGGTCTCTGGACTGACTTGCTCTGGCTGTTCTCCAGGAGAGGTTTGTTGAAGGTGTCTCTTCCTCAGGAGCAGGACTGACCCGGCTGCTGGAGGACATTAGTGAATCAGCCTCAGCACTGCTTCTGTCTTTTACATGAACATTTGCCTGCCGCAGCTTCTCCGCTCCGTATTTTGCATCTCAAACCAAACTAGGACAAACCAAAGCTTTGGAGATGCAGAGGTGACATTTTGGCATTCACAGCAAATCTCCAGAGTTCCTCTTAGAAAGTCTATTCTTATCTTTGTTTCCTTAGGTGTGTTTGTTTCCTCCTCCTCCCTCCCTTCTCCTCTCAAGGATCCAGCTTGTGAAGAATTCTGAGTCCGTTTGACCTTTCTTTGTTCGGATCCTTTATGAAGCTCTTAACCGTCGTGGATCTGAGTCACAGAGATGGACTGAAACATCGAATGAAGCCACTCCGCTCAGCGCAGCATTAACACTGAATGAAGCCACTCCGCTCAGCGCAGCATTAACACCGAATGAAGCCACTCCGCTCAGCGCAGCATTAACACTGAATGAAGCCACTGAGCTCAGCGCAGCATTAACACTGAATGAAGCCACTCCGCTCAGCGCAGCATTAACACTGAATGAAGCCACTCCGCTCAGCGCAGCATTAACACTGAATGAAGCCACTGAGCTCAGCGCAGCATTAACACTGAATGAAGCCACTCCGCTCAGCGCAGCATTAACACCGAATGAAGCCACTCCGCTCAGCGCAGCATTAACACTGAATGAAGCCACTGAGCTCAGCGCAGCATTAACACCGAATGAAGCCACTGAGCTCAGTGCAGCATTAACATCGAATGAAGCCACTGAGCTCAGCGCAGCATTAACACCGAATGAAGCCACTCCGCTCAGCGCAGCATTAACACTGAATGAAGCCACTGAGCTCAGCGCAGCATTAACACTGAATGAAGCCACTCCGCTCAGCGCAGCATTAACACTGAATGAAGCCACTGAGCTCAGCGCAGCATTAACACTGAATGAAGCCACTCCGCTCAGCGCAGCATTAACACCGAATGAAGCCACTCCGCTCAGCGCAGCATTAACACCGAATGAAGCCACTCCGCTCAGCGCAGCATTAACACTGTCCAGCACAGTGAAGATGAGCAGTTTGGTGGTTTTCTGACCTTCAACCTCTTGGTATCAACCCCTTTGGTACCGGAGCCACAGGTCTTCCTGTCCTCTCAGTCCGTCTGGGGTCTTGGTGACAGAGAAGTCCTGGGATCCCAGTCCCTCACAACCTCCTCCGGCTCCTCTGGGTGGACCCGGCCCAAACCAGAGTCCTTGACCTACCCTGGGGCCTCCTCCTAAACCTACAGTCCTGGACCGATCCTAGAGTTACGGTCCTGGACCGATCCTAGAGTTACGGTCCTGGACAGATCCTAGAAAACCGTACCAGGAATAATTCCTGGATCATAGAGAACCTTGGAAATGGCTTTATTCTTTTCTTTCACAATTCCTATTTACGTTTAGATCAGAGATCAGAGATCAGAGATCAGAGAGAAGCAGACTTCCTTCATGGAAACCTCTAGGCGGACCTCAGGTCCAGGTCCAGGTCCAGGTTCATGTTCGGCCTCAGGTCTTGGAGATCCAGTCATAGTTCTGGTGTTTTTATTCACGTGAGTCCAGCTGTAGGTTTAACGTGTAACTAGTTAGCATTCAGGACTTAGCAACACACAATGCTAACCGGTGTCTCCGCAATGACATCATCACGTCTTGTGTCACGAGGTTACACCACAGTGGTCTCTGTTCTTCAATATCTCTAAACTCGTATCACTCACATCTATTAGACGTCTACTCAGTCCTGTGCTCGTGAAATGGTTTGTCTGTTTGTCTGTTTGTTGGTTAAAGTAAAGCACTTTGGATTTCCATCGGTGCTGAAATGTATTTGTTACAGCCCCCAGGCTGTATGGCCTCAGGTCTGCCTTTGTGTGTGTGTGTGTGTGTGTGTGTGTGTGTGGGTGTGTGTGTGCGTGTGCGTGTGCGTGTGTGTGTGTGGTCTGTTTGACAGGAGGTCTTCTCACCCTCTTCCTCCTGTCCTGATGTGGAGCTCTCTGATTGGAGGATGACTGCTGATTGGCTGAGCTGCGCCCACCAGCTGAGACTATTTAACAGCTCCAGCAGTCTCCTGGAGGCGTGTTGAGGCGGGAGGAGTGTTAAGGTGGGAGGTGTGTTGAGGTGGGAGGTGTATTGAGGTGGGAGGTGTGTTGAGGCGGGAGGTGTATTGAGGTGGGAGGTGTGTTGAGGCGGGAGGCGGGAGGTGTGTTGAGGTGGGAGGAGTGTTAAGGTGGGAGGTGTGTTGAGGTGGGAGGAGTGTTAAGGTGGGAGGTGTGTTGAGGTGGGAGGTGTATTGAGGTGGGAGGTGTGTTGAGGCGGGAGGCGTGTTGAGGTGGGAGGTGTGTTGAGGTGGGAGGTGGGAGGTGTGTTGAGGCGGGAGGCGGGAGGAGTGTTGAGGTGGGAGGTGTGTTGAGGTGGGAGTTGTGTTGAGGCGGGAGGCGGGAGGTGTGTTGAGGCGGGAGGTGTGTTGAGGTGGGAGGTGTGTTGAGGTGGGAGGAGTGTTAAGGTGGGAGGTGTGTTGAGGTGGGAGGTGTATTGAGGTGGGAGGTGTGTTGAGGCGGGAGGCGGGAGGTGTGTTGAGGCGGGAGGCGTGTTGAGGTGGGAGGTGTGTTGAGGTGGGAGGTGTGTTGAGGCGGGAGGCGGGAGGTGTGTTGAGGCGGGAGGCGTGTTGAGGTGGGAGGTGTGTTGAGGCGGGAGGTGTGTTGAGGCGGGAGGCGTGTTGAGGTGGGAGGTGTGTTGAGGTGGGAGGTGTGTTTAGGCGGGAGGTGTGTTGAGGCGGGAGGTGTGTTGAGGCGGGAGGTGTGTTGAGGTGGGAGGTGTGTTGAGGCGGGAGGCGGGAGGTGTGTTGAGGCGGGAGGCGTGTTGAGGTGGGAGGTGTGTTGAGGCGGGAGGCGTGTTGAGGTGGGAGGTGTGTTGAGGCGGGAGGCGGGAGGTGTGTTGAGGCGGGAGGCGTGTTGAGGTGGGAGGTGTGTTGAGGCGGGAGGCGGGAGGTGTGTTGAGGCGGGAGGCGTGTTGAGGTGGGAGGTGTGTTTAGGCGGGAGGTGTGTTGAGGTGGGAGGTGTGTTTAGGCGGGAGGTGTGTTGAGGCGGGAGGCGTGTTGAGGTGGGAGGTGTGTTTAGGCGGGAGGTGTGTTGAGGCGGGAGGCGTGTTGAGGCGGGAGGTTGTGTTGAGGCGGGAGGCGTGTTGAGGCGGGAGGTTGTGTTGAGTCTGCCCAGAGCACCTTGGTGTGTTTGAATTGCTGTGTGATGTTTTGAAGTGTAAACCTTCCCGTCTCCGTGTGAGTTGAAGTTGGACAGGACTCCTCGTCCAGCGGTTTGGTGCCGGTACCAGCTGTTTCCTGTTTCCTCTTGTGTTAATTAGGTGTTTTGTTTGTTTCCATTTTGCCGCTCTCTTGTTTATTGAATTTGTGTTGGTTTAAACCACACGTGTCGAACTCCAGGCCTCGAGGGCCGCAGCCCTGCACGTTCTCCATGTCTCCCAGCTTCAACACAGCTGATTGCAATGAGCAGCTCGTTATCTGGCTTTGTGCTGAATGTGGTGATGAACCATCAGGACATTCAGGGGAGGGAGACATTGAAAACGTGCAGGGCTGCGGCCCACGAGGATCTGAGTTTGACACCCCTGGTTTAAACTTTAGTTCAGGGCCTTCTGGAGAAGAAGCTGCCTTTTAGTTCTATTAAATCAACCATTGTGGAGTTATTGGGCACAACCTTATATCTGTTGTATTATTGTGTCTTTGGGGTTCTGTTTGATTATTATAAACGTGAGAACGACCAATATAAAACTCACTTCACCCAAACTCACCTCATCATTGTTGCTTCCTACATCTTCTCTTGGCAGAGCCGGGTCATAACAGACTTCACTGTCTCTCGATAGTATATTGTTCTCTGCACGTCTGTGTGGTTTCATTACAAAAACAAGGCACAGCGCCCTCCCGTGGCCTGGCATACTAACTACATGGTGTCAGTGTGTCTGCTGCTGCAGTGGAAACACACTTGTTTTTTTAATGGATTAGGTGTTGTCAGGTGAAACGTTGTGGTGTGAACAGGGCCTGAGAATGGAAGTCTGTCTTCACAAACATAGACCAGGACTCTTCATCCATCCATCGTACATGCTTCCCCTGCTGTATCCACCTGAAGCGTCCATCATGGAGCCGATCCCAGCTGACGATGGTGAAAAGCAGTTTGCACTCTCAGTTGCTGCCATGAAAATACAGTAGAAAAACCCAACAGAGCCCTGGAGGAGGGGGAAGCCAAACCACAGAAGATATCCAGCAAGATTGGATTCATCATGAAGCAGAGATCTAATCAAAAGGCAGGGCGCTGTAGAAACACTCCTGTTGTCACAGAGTGTGTTTGCTTATCAGAGCATGGATCATTAAAACAGACATCATACTCGCTCGTACAATGAGAATCGTTGGACTAACATCGACATTCATTCATTGTTGTTCCGTTCAAGAAAGCAAAAGTGGTACAACAGTGATCATATAAACACCTCCAGCCAGAAAGAAAAGAAAATCTCATATTTAGCTTGACAATATTAAAAATAAAAAATAACAAGAGAGCAGAGATTTCAATCAAAGATTTCTGACGTCTGTCGGAGGCTGAGCTGGACTCAGACTGGAATCTTCCTGTCTTCAACGGTTGGTCCAAATCTGTGCAGGAGTTTTGATGTAATCTTGCAGACATGCAGACAGACAAACAAATATCTGTCAATGATATTCCTCAGTGGACAAAATCGACACCTTCCACACACCGATTGTAGAACAACAAAACAAACAAAAGCTCATGCAGAATTAATTTACAGTCTCACAAACTGTTTATCCAGTTTAGATTTTCACTCCATAACAAAGTTTTCAGCATGTATACTTTTTTTTAATTTGACGAATATTAGTACAACCTTTTAAAGCCTGTATTTGGGAATTATAGATCATTTTTTAGACACCAACAACTGAAATGCAGATTTCTTTCAAATTATTTTGAGCAACTTAAAGTAGAATCTCCTCCTGTGGCCGTCGTCTTCTGAAGACAACAAATAACTTCTGCAGGTTTGCTGCTAAAATTCTATTTTTGGCTTTGAGCAGGATTAGCAGAGTCTGTGATTCTATTATTTCTATAAGAGTTATATATCTATATATATTATCTATATATTATCTATTATATCTATACCCTGATTTAACAAATAAAGCGGTGGTATATTCTCTGAATGGAACTGAATTGCTCTTTTCTGCAGTATGAACACAGACATATTGTCTTCTATGTGTTGAGACGATATCAGTGAAAAATACAAGACTCATTGTTTTATGATCTAACACATATTTAAATTTGTTCAAGATAAAAATAGTCTATAACAGTTTTAAACATCTGATGTGTGTGACTTCCATGTCAATTTGTCGTCTAATATGATTCCCAAAAATCTAAACTCTAAAATGTTCTCAATATTACCTCTATCAATAGATAATGTAATTTCATCTTTACTTGTTTTAGCAAAAATATTAATTTCGTTTTTGGCAGATTTAACAAATAACTTAATTACATCAAATCAGTTTTTGAGTTTCATCATTTCATCTTCAGTATTTTCAGATCCTGTTTTTAAACCAAGGAAATTATTTCACCTGCAAACAAAATAGAAGAAATTGGAAAACGTCACAAATGATGTCAATGATGTATAAATTAAAACATTTTAGTGGAACCCCACGTTCAGTCTTTAAACATTCAGTATTTATCTCGGCTAATAAAATCCGTGGATGGTTTGTGTCGAATGTCTTCATGAGGTCGATCGACACCTCGGTTCTATATTTCTATATACTGTTTCTATTATTGCTTGGCAGTCGTTCGGTCGGTCCCAGAACCATACTGACGCCTGATGGATATAAAAGCTTGTTCACGTTACAAAGTGCTTTAATAAAACAGTCAATAGTCTGTTTCTATTATTTTCATGTCTACATCCTCAGTCTGTCGACTTTAGATTTTTCATTTCGATTTAAATAAGTCGAGTTTCACACACCAAACATGGACTGCTTCAGCTGGTTTTCCCGTTTCCAGCCACTTTCCGTCTGAACAGTATTTTTCATTATATTATTTTTCCAAATTAGGCCCAATGTTTGTAAAGAATTGAATTAATTTGTCACTTCATTCATGTTTTCAATCTCCTAAATGAAACGACTGTGTCTGTTACATAGTTTACAATGTTCCATGTATCCATAGTGTGGTTTTTATTTTCTGATAGAATTTCATTATAACATTATTTTTTATCCTTTCTTAATTTATTAGTGAATTAATTTTTGTACACCTTATATGTTTTTTCTGCAGTCTCCGTTCTAGATGATATGAAATCTCAATAAAGTGTGTGTTCCTCTTTACAAACATTGTGTAAGCTTTGTTATCCAGGGTTTTGTGTTATAATGAGTTTTACTCTTACATAAAACTATTGGACAGTATTGATCATAAAGAGCTACATAACAGTTTCAGTATGAATACTTTGCAGTATTTACTTGTTCTGTGTGAACGTCTCTCATCATTTCTAAAACCATTTATTCATCATCAGTACTTTTATATCTGCAGCAGTTCTCTGGATTAGTTTGCTTTATTTCATAATTAAATGTTGTAAACAGCAGTCCACCGTCAGTTCTATGGTTTATCACCAGGACACTATTGATTCTATTCTCCAGAACATTTGTAAAGATATTATTGATTAATAAAATCGATGTTACTCTACTGGACTTAGTGATCAGTTGTCTAACGTGTGAGGAAAGGCTGAAGTTTGTTTCCGTCTTTTAAAAGAGCTATATTAAAATCAGCACAGAGTATAAGTGATTTATTTCATCAATTCATCTAAGGTTTCTTTCTATATGCGATCCTGGTTTCCTGTAAACACAAACAACAACCATGCTTCTCCTTGGTTGGAGTTCAGTTTCCACGGCGACAGACTCCATTAGATCATCTATAGCAGCTGTTCAACCCTCCAGTTTTCTACATGTTAAAGTACCCCCCCCCCCCCCTATCATCACTGTGAGTGACGTATAAAACATAAATCAATATCCCTCCATGACTCTGGACTTCCCCTCCAACAACACAACGGCACTGGAACCAAGTGTTTACAGGAAACCAGGATCACATATAGAAACTTTAAGTATAGTTTAGATGAACTAATGAAAGACGAATGACAATATATCACTTATACTATGTGATGATTTTAATATCGACCTTTTAAAAGTCCTGACACGTAAACAAAGTTCAGACTTTCTTAGACTCAAAAATCAAGCTGAATTTTAAGCTCCAACAAATCCTCTGTTTGCCATATCAAAGATTCTAAAAATATATCACGATATTCTGGACCTTAATACACTCGCTGTATTTTATAAATCACATAAGTATGATATTCCACTTCATATCCAGAAGTTCTTCAAACATAGAGCGTATATGTTCAGTATCGGCTCAGGATTTTGTAGGTTTTTGGTTAAATATTTGGCAAGAACAGTTAATAAAAGTAGATGTGTTTCATTAAGAAGGGGTAGTCTGGACGATGACTTAAAACTCAGATACGCTTCAAACATTTAAAAGGAGGCTCAAACTCACAACGTTCGGAAAACATGGAGCTCAGGAAGGACGAGATTAAAAGTAACTGTGTCCCTTAGAGGACAGTTTATGTTTGGTTTCTCAGGAATGGCAAAGAAAATGCAAGTTGTTGTTGTTGTTCTTGGTTCTGTTACTCTGCAGAAGCTTGATGTAGATTATGTACAGACTTTACAGCCTGAAGCCTTCAGTCTTCCTCTCTTTGGTTTTCTTTGCTGCTGCATTTTGTATTTGGTTGACCGAAAAAACTATTACTACTACTACTGCTACTACTACTACAATTTTAGCTGATGTACTGAACTAACCCTTTGACCAGGTACTCGCCTTCATTAGCGTGAGGAAATTCAACAACACAACCCACAGAATCTCCGGATTCTAGTGACTAAAGCTGGTTTGGGAAAGGAACATTTGTGTGATCTATAAATGTCTGACTTAAAAAAAGAAAAGCAAGTGTTAAAATACTGTATTTTTGGAAGGAATCTGGTAAATGTTTTTAGAGCTCAGTGCCAGCATCTTTCTGCCAAATACATGAGGTTCTTCTGGGGTCGCAGTCAAACACAACATTGACAATCATGCTTGAACATGAACTAATGCTGATCATCTATGCAAAAGAACATTTCAGGTGGAAATGCAACAGGTCTTCTTTGACAGGCCCTCAGCCAACACTGTTTATAGCAGCTTTGCCTCTTTATGCAGTAAACAAGCGAATCCGACTGCAGAACCTTTTCACAAAGAGAAGAGAGCCGAGTAATAATGGCTGAGGTTTGGGGGAAAATATACTTGAGCATTCGCAGGAAAACACAGCAGCTGCATGCAGGGGATGGACAAGCAAGGGGTAGTGTGCGTAGTGTGATAACTTTATCTCAGCGTGGGGCGAGTCGCGGGAGAGCGCAGCGCCTGGGGAGAAAAGGATTATGGGTAAGGGAGTGGGGTGCGGCGTCAGGACCACACGCTGTGAGGGAGGACGCTTGACCCAGCCGGAGACAGAAACACTCGCTTCATCACACACAGAAAGACGCATGTCCTCAGTGGCTGTGGCAAGAGCACATACATCCAAACAGACTGCTAATGAAAGACACACACACACACACACACGCGCGCACGCGCACACGCACACGCACACGCACACACAAACACACGCACACACAAACACACACACACACTCACTCACACAAACACACGCACACACACACACACACACACACACACACAAACACACACACACAAACACACACACACACTCACTCACACAAACACACGCACACACAAACACACACACACACACACACACACACACACACACACACACACACACACACACACACACACACACACACACACACACTCACAGCTCACTTCCAGCCCCACAGCGATCCTATCTCCCAACGCAGCCGAGGAGAACACTTCCTTGATCCTCAGAAAGCAACAGATTTATCGTCTGTCCTTGTCTCTCATCTTTCCTCGTCCTCTCCATTTCTCTTTATTGTCCCTCCATTGTCTTCTTCTGCCTTTTGTCTGACTTGCGCCGTTTGCTCAGCAGTTACCATGGCGAATGACACTCACAAAGAGCTCCGAGCCGCTCGATTATAGATCTGTCCGTCTCGCTCGCACATGTCCACACGCCAAGGCAGAGCGTCGTCGCTCTCTGACCTTTTGTTACAGCCAGATATAACAAAGTGTGAAAGAAAAAGAAAAGACTGAAGCTCGGGGAAAAAAGAAGGAAAAGAAGAGCAATTAAAAGATAATTATCTCCTGGAGAAGAGCCAGAACTTTCATAAAGTCTGCATAGTGGAGGACGTGGAGAGTGAGCGGAGTCCCCGCAGTGAAAATGTCAAACCCTTGCTTTGACCTTCTGCTACATACCTCTGCTTCTGCTGCTGCCAAATGTCAAACTAATCCAGATTGATTTCTGACAACACAACGTTAATCTTTCAATGAAATGAACAAGCAAATCACAAAGATTTGTCTGGAATTTGTAAAAACTGCCGCGAGTTCTTGGAATGTTTCCGTGGCGAGCTGGCCGAGCTGAAGAATGCCTTATCCAGAGTTCTTTTACTTCCCAGATCCAATTAGGAACTCCTGCCTGAAACCCAGGTCGAATCAAAGCAGACCTCAAGACAGCTAAATTTCTCCAAGCCTGGATTTCCTCTGAAGTCGCCCTTTCAGGCAGCACTTACATCCAAGCTGTGTATCACCCCCAACAAGCTCCGCCAATTCCAAATCTCAGCAAGCCATTTCTAACCTTCAGCCTGAACTGAATCAACTCATATCAAAAACACTGTTTAGAAAGCTTGCAAATAGCATGCGGCGCTCAGAACCACTCCCTAAAGCCGCCTGTGCAACACTGATCACAAAATATATACGCTTTCACTCTTAAAGCTATGAAACAGGTATTCAATTCAAAGTGTGGTTTTATTTTGTACACTGTACAACCCAGAGATAAGTACAGGTACATCCCTCTATCAGACCACGTTCTAAGGAGCCCAACGAGCCGCATGTGATTAGAATGTGAATTAGTGGCAGGTGGAACATTCATGCTCTGCTTTTCTCTGCTTCCTACTGAAATCTCAACAACCCCGACGGCTTCAGAGAGAAAAGTCATTTCAACCTGTAAAAGGTTTTAAAAAAGGTGCAAAGCGATTTCAACCAGGAGCTCAACAGATCCAGAGCCGTGAAGCTCAAAGTGTCTTCAGAAAGCCTCGAAGACCAAGTTCAGTTTGTAAAATCACTGTGTGGAATGTGTCCACAGTTAAAGAGACACGGCCCAAAATGTGAGGTGGAGACAGTTTGTGTCAAGAAGAAGAAAAGCAAAGCCGACAGGAAGGAAAACTTAAGACTTGTGTCAACGTCCACGTCCATGTCCATGTCCATGTCCATGTCCATGTCCATGTCCATGTCCATGTCCATGTCCAGGTAGTTCTACTTGGAACGTTTTTCTGAAGAAAAGCACTTCATTTTCCAAAGTGACCGTCTGGTGGTGGGAAACACAAAGATCTGGAGGTCAAGGTTAAGATTCTTTGTTTTAATGTATTTCTTTCATTTCTTTTAAAGCTTTAATGTATACGTATATAATAATATATTTTTTATTTCTTTGTAAATTTTTTGTGTATTTCTTTAATGTCTTTCATTTCTTTGCAAACCACTGTGAATTGCCCTGTTTCAATGGTGCTCTATACATATATTTGCCTTGCCCTTCCCTGCCTTTGCCTAGAATTTTCTCTTGTACTTGTTCTGGATATTTCTCCGGGTTACTAAAGATTGTTTCACTGGACCAGAATCTGATGAAATGAAGTTGGATCACAGCGCCCATGAGGCAGACGCTGGCTAATACTCCCCACAGTGGGACATCTTGGTGTTATTAAAGACGCTGTCCTCCTCCGGGGATCAGGACTTTAGTGAAAAGGTAACCATTAGCTGTGAGCAATGCTAATGCTAACTGAGTTAGCAGCACAGTGGGGGACGGCAGCTCTACGATCCACACGTTGGTAGTTCTAGTGTAGTGTAGGGTAGTACCAGCGGCTGATGAAACCTTCTGCCACTGGGAGGAAAGTGCGGATGCTCCTGGATTTAACATGCTAAAGTAATCCATTACTTGTGGTTACTGTCCGAAGTGTTGTTATGGTGTCTTTCCTTCTGTGTGGCTGTGGTCACACTCCAACCACAAATAACTGACCTTCAGTGTTGCCCTGAAGACAGTTGTGGCAAATTGCTCAGCAACCAGAGACCATTGAGGACCTGGAGGAAGCGGCTTCAGTCCTGGAGCCGCGGGTCTCAGCAGACCGTCATCGTTCTCCGTCGATGCTCCCGTCAGGATGTCAGTGAGCCGGCGGAGCTGCCAGACGTTTGAAATCTGATGTATAACGTTGCTGCAGAACTGGAACAAATGTGGCCACGTTGTGGCGTCGCGTCGTTTCTATGCTCCATTATTATGCTCGTCGGTTCCACTGCTTTCATGTGTCGTTTGATATTAACAGAAGTGCTCAGACCTCAACTGCATCATGATTAGGGAAGCACCGATACCGGGATGAGGTATCGGTCCAATAACTGGCATGAGTACTTGTACCTGTATTCATAAAACTGCCGCCGCTTCCAGACACTGGTACCACTTCACGACAGTACGCAGTTTATGGCACGCTGCCTCGAACTGACTTTAGCAGCCAAACTCCTGCCTGTGTTCAGGCTGTTCCACTGAGCCCCCCCCCCCCCCCCCATCAGAGGACGAGCTCACGAGAACCCGGCCTAGTGCAGAACTCTGCTGGGAAGGTGGAGACTTGCAGTGGTGCTGTATTCACATCAATTAAAGAAAAAAAATCTAATAAATTTGAAGCAGAAATTATAATTATAATTTCCTAATTCCTAACTTCCTTTATTTTCCATAAATTCCTAATCCTAATTCAGAGGAGCTCTGATGAGGCGGTTGTTCCTTCTTTATCTGACGTGTTGGTCTGAGCTGGACGGCACTGACCAACACAGTGATGCGACTGGCTGGGATAGTCCCCGGCCTCCTGAAGAGCACAGAGCTGCAGAGCTTCGTTTCAGTCGCGGAGGCCAAGCTGCAAACGGCTGCTTTGCTTTCATTCCTTCCTCAAATGGTCTTGAGTTGGAACACAGTTTGAATATCGGTGTCACCACTTCTTTCAGTTTTGTAGCGAAAATAGAAAAGCACAGCGGAGAGCCTCCTCTTTAACCCAACGCCTCGAAGATACAAGTTCTCAACAGACAGGAGGCAGATTAACTGTCTGTGTCCCAGACATTCTTTTTAAATCCCAAGATTACAGAAGAAATGAAAAATAAAGTATGACCACAGTAACTGAAACCATCTGAGATAAAAAAATCTATTTTAAATGCCCCGACTACAGCGTCCCGTATCCGTTTCTGCTGCTGGTTTCTGAAGCTGCTCCGCTGTGATTCACAGTCAAGCTTTTTCTTTCTTCTATTTTCTAAAAGTCCACCTCGCCTTTCTGCTTCCTTGCTGTGTGTTTTTCCATATTTCTCTCACAAACTCTCTTCATATTCTTCAAGATCCACAGTGCCTTAGGTGAAGTCGACTCCAGTACCAGAGGCAGCCCAACAGTAGGATGGTACTTCCACCATGTTTCTTAGTTGATAGAATAGAACATGACCGGGACACACACACACACACACACACACACACACACACACACACACACACACATGTACAGTAAGAACAAGCAAACTCCCCTCAGATGGACGTCAAACTCAACGCTGCGTCTAACCAGGGACATTCTGGCTCTACAATTTATATACAGATGTTCACCACTACTCCATCATGCAGGCTTGATCTTGAATGTCTTTTGAAAAACATTGTTTCTCTCAGATTTTGATAAAGATGCTGTGCGGCACATTTCAATGTCCCCAACTGTTATAATGGTTCCTACCTCTAACACAGAGTTTGGTCGGGAGCCGTTCCAGACGTCTGTCTGCATGTCGGCATTGACCAGAAAAGGTCAGACCAGTCGCTTTATTTCTATATTTGTCTTTATTCCTCAAGCTCTGCATTGCTTTCTTTTGCCTTGAGTGATCACATGCCAAAAGAAATCCCTCTTCTTCATCTCTTCCTCACAAAGTAGTTCTTTTAATGAAAGAATTGGTCCCAGAAGTGTGTAAAATATTATGACTGAGCCGATCGCTATGGAAATCAAGGCCCTGTGTTGGAGACGTGGCCTTTTGTGAAGCACCCTGAGGACCCAGCAGTCACAATGCTGTCTGGCCCGTCAGTCTCAATGTTCCTGTCTCTGCGTCACACGCCAGGATCCAGCCGCCTCCTACCTGTTCACACTGATGCACTCCTGTAGGGTCAGTCATCAGGAGAGGCTGAATCCACGCCCCAGTCAGGCGTCACCTTCGCCCCAGTCAGGCGTCACCTTCGCCCCAGTCAGGCGTCACCATCGCCCCAGTCAGGCGTCACCTTCGCCCCAGTCAGGCGTCACCTTCGCCCCAGTCAGGCGTCACCATCGCCCCAGTCAGGCGTCACCTTCGCCCCAGTCAGGCGTCACCTTCGCCCCAGTCAGGCGTCACCTTCGCCCCAGTCAGGCGTCAGGCGATATTTATGTGCAGAATTTAGTCTGGATGAGTCAATGCTTGTAAATGAAAAGTGGTAACTGGTAACTTTCCGAGTTCCCACCTCCACCACTGGTATCAGCAATCAAGACCCTTGATTCAACTGTTGTGTGAACGGGAACCATTGTCGATGGATAATTAACATGTTGTTGTGGTTCAGCTCCTGACTGGGTTTATTTCTGTCTTTCTTTACCATGTTGAGTGTGGACACTATAAACACGTCATTTTTCCAATCAGTTAGAAGGTTTTTCCATTTTATTAATGGCAATAAGGAATTTTACACACACAAATTGTATACCGGCAAAACCTGCGTCTGCAGCGAGCGCACCTACCTGGACGTAGGCTGGAGCCATTGGAGCCGCTCTTTGTGGATCACTGTGCGCCGCGCTCCTCATGCCAAAGTGAGCTCTTCCTTTATATCACAGGCACAAACCCCCCAAAAGTGGGTCATGCTCCCCGTTTTCGGAGGGTCCCGCCATAACAAGAGAGCGTCCTAATGAGCTTTGGTCCATGGCAGAAGCCAGATTTATTCAGTTTTCTGTCCCAGGCTGAGAAAGTTTAAAGAGCCGCCACAGTGGGGGGATTTTCAAGCAGCCCCCTCCTGTGATTCTTCAAATAGAGCAACCGTCAAATGGCTTGGCTTGGGATTCAATATATCAAACAGAGGATAGCCCCTCTATTCCACTTAGATATTCAAGGCAATTCAATTCCTTTCCTACACTGTCCTCGTTGCTGTAGGCCTTTAATGATGGGTCAGGAGCACCCAAATTAAAAAAGAGATTTTGTGTGTGTGTGTGTGTGTGTGTGTGTGTGTGTGTGTGTGTGTGTGTGTGTGTGTGTGTGTGTGTGTGTGTGTGTGTGTGTGTGTGTGTGTGTGTGTGTGTGTGTGTGTGTGTGTGTGTGTGTGTTCCTGCAGTGACAATCTGGATCCACACAAACAAACATGTTTTCAAGCTTCACAGACAGAAACCCAATAATTAGCTTCTGACATTAACACTGGAGGAGAAACAGAAAACCTCCAAAGCAGAGATGAAACCAAGATTTATGTTTTGACATGTGGTCATCTTTTTCACACATTCTACAACCTTTGGTTAATATTTTTAACCAAATTCTTGAGTAGTTGACTGAAGATTTGAGGAGAATTTTGTTAATTTTCAGACTGTCTTTCCTGTTGGAAGACTAACTTTATTCCATCTTGACGCTTTTTGAAGACGCAGCCTGATGCTTGGTTGTGCTTGTGAACCTCAGTGTGTTTCTTTAGTTGACCCAGGTTGACCCGCTGTTGGTTGGTTGGTTGAACGTGTTCAGGAGGAGCAGGAGCTGACTCTCCACCCCGGCCGTTCCCGACTGCTCACCGTGGGCTGGCAGTCTCTCTGGTCTGGTCTGAGTCAGTCATTCTCAGTCTGCCATGGAATTGGACCCGAGCATCATCACCTTCTCTCTGAAGCGTCTTTCCACAAACGTCTGCCACAACGTTGGAAACGCTGTCAAATAAATCTTTGTCTGGCTGGATGTGACACATTTGCCGCCAAAGATGTGATTGGAGCATTTCACTTCAGTAACTAACAGGTGAGGTGAAATGTAAATCCTCAATGTTCTGGTCATAAGTCGAAGCAGACGATGAAGCACGGCTCAGGTTTCCTCCGTGAGCAGCAGCAGTCTTGAAAAATTACTTTTCAAAATCAAGTCACAGAGTAGAAATAGTATTTGACATCAGCAAGAAATCAGCATCATACAAGGATTTCAACAAAATGTTCATTAGAAGGTCACCAGGATCAACACTGACCTCTCCACAGTGACCAGTCCATTCATCCACTGACAATATGATCCAATTCAATTCAACTTTATTTATATAGCAGCAGATACAACACTGTCATTTAGATGCTTCCAACAGAGAGAAACCTGACAAACCCACATGACCGTCGGTGGAAAGGAACAAACCTGCAGAACCAGAGTCAGAGGAGGAGAAACCTGCAGAACCAGATTCAGAGGTGGAGGCTTTCTGAGGACTGGTTGGGGGGGGGGGGGGGGGGATAGAATAGACAGAGACAGATTGGGGGGGTACAAACCTTGGTTTGGGTACTTGAAAGTGTCTTGAAGCAGTCCTCACTGTAGCTTCAGTAAATAGAAAAGTCTTGAGTAGAACCTTAAAAGTAGAGACTGTTTCAGCCTCCCTAACTGAAACTGGATCTGGTTCCACATCAGAGGAACCTGAAAGCTGAAAGCTCCGCCTCCATTCTACTTTTAGAAAAGCCAGGAACCTCCAGTAAGCCAGCACTGTGAGAACCAAGAGTTCTTCTGGGGAGATCTGGGACCAGCAGTTCTTTAAGATCTGATGGAACCTGGTTGTTCAGAGCGTTCTAAGTTAGAAGGAGGAGTTTAAATTCTCTTCTAGATTGAACAGGGAGCCAATGAAGCGAGGTTAGTATTGGAGTGAGCTGATCTCTGATGCTGGTTCTGGTCACGACTCTGGCTGCAGCATTTTGAACCAGCAGTTATTGTTTCACCCTGATAATAGGGAGTTACAATAGTTACTCTGGAAGTAACTAATGATGGATTACTTTTTCAGCATCACTCTGAGTCAGCATGTTTCTAATGTTGGAAATATTACAGAGGTGAAAAAAGGCAGTCCTGCAGATTGTTTAATGTGGAGTTGAAGGATGAATCCTGGTCAAGATTTGAGTGTCATTTATTTCTTTCTGTTTTGATTTGCTCTGATGTCACCTGGAAGACATTCACTCTGGATAACAGGAGTTTTCTAGAAGCATCAAGGCTCTACAAGCCATTTACACAGACTGAGATCAATCGTTTCGATTACTTCTGCTCGTTTTGGGAGAAATCACTCAGGTGTAGTTGTGAGTAAAGTATGTATGTATAAATGGAGCCATGTACAGAAGCAGTGTGCCACAGGAAGTAACTGTACGCAGTGAGCAGATATACGAGTTCCTGATCAATAACAGCATTTGATCTGACAAATGCTGTCATGTGCATCACATTACAAATGAAAAGTTTTAAAGCAGATTGGAGCTTTGGGGTACGTGAATACAGCCCGATGGAATCTTTTCACATGAGCTTTATTACACAGATTGACCAATAACCGTCATGTCGGAGTGGAATTAATCCATGGAGTGAGGCTGATTGATTGATTTCTGATTGGACTGTTTTCAAGTAAAATGACCAGCAAATGCTTGGAGTCAAAAATGGACGTCAGATCCTCGCTATGAGTGAGTATGAAGTTCATTTAGAAACAGTCGGTGTGATCAATGTTATTGGCTCATTTCAGAGCTTATCAGCTGCAGGATTTCTGAGCAGGCATCTGCGCAGACCGCTATGAGAGACGTTATCTGATACACCTTAAGCACTTGTTGGGTTTTTTGAAGGTTTCTCTGAGCAGGGTTTGGTGGAGAGGTTTGGTGGAGAGGTTTGGTGGAGAGTGTGAGCGTATGGTTTGTGATGTGGCTGTATCAATACAACATCAATCATCTGTCAACGCCCACATTTCTTCTTCTTTTCTCCCAAAGCCACTGACAGAGCAGGGACGAGCTGCCGTACGCACTGAAACCACAGCTTCTGGAATTTGAAAAAATATCTTCAAATGATTAAATGATAAGAATTTTCTGTCGTGAAATTGTGAAGTTGTGAAAAGTCATACTTTTGTGTAACGGGTCCGGGGTTTGGGTTTGAATTGATTCCAGTACAAGGTGCTCCGCTTCCCACCACAACACTGAACCGTGTGTGTGTGTGTGTGTGTGTGTGTGTGTGTGTGTGTGTGTGTGTGTGTGTGTGTGTGTGTGTGTGTGTGTGTGTGTGTGTGTGTGTGTGTGTGTGTGTGTGTGTGTGTGTGTGTGTGTGTGTTCATGGAGTGTAGCAACACATTTTATAATAAACAATGTTGCATTTTGTAATAACTTGTTACATATTACGTCTCCTTATTTTAATAAAATGTACTAATTTGCAGCATTATGTAATAAATCATTAAGATTGCTGCCTTAATGAGAAAAGCCATCCCACCATCAGAATAACATGAAGCTTTCCAGCTTCATTAGGATTTATTAAACAACAACTAGTAGGATGTTTTATTGCTCAGACCTAAATCAAATGGAACTGGAGTCATTATAAAGGAGAATGTGTTCACAAGCTACAAACTAAAGCTACAAAAACAAACCTTTATTACATTATTACATACTGCAGCTTTATTACATAATGCAGCTCCACACACCTGCATTTTATAAGAACTGTTGCAATAAGGAACTAGTTATTACAAAACGGGGTGTAATAACACAATGAGTTGAAAATGTATAACATTAGTACATATTGCACTGCTGTTATTAGGGATGTCCCGATCCAATCGGTAGATATCGGATCGGGGCCGATATTGGTGATTTGTGAGTGATCGGGGATCGGCAAATCCAGCCGATCACCCCGCCGATCTAATAAAACCAAAAAACCACCTTTTCCTGTCACCTGCTGTAAACTGAGGTGAGCAGCCTGAAGCCACTGAGAGGATCAACCAGCAGTCTGGAGGGAGTTTAAGGTGGATAACCAAACCAGTCCTGAGAGGTGGAGCACCAGAGCTTCACCACAGTCCTGAGAGGTGGAGCACCAGAGCTTCATCACAGTCCTGAGAGGTGGAGCACCAGAGCTTCACCACAGTCCTGAGAGGTGGAGCACCAGAGCTTCACCACAGTCCTGAGAGGTGGAGCACCAGAGCTTCATCACAGTCCTGAGAGGTGGAGCACCAGAGCTTCATCACAGTCCTGAGAGGTGGAGCACCAGAGCTTCACCACAGTCCCGAGAGGTGGAGCACCAGAGCTTCACCACAGTCCCGAGAGGTGGAGCACCAGAGCTTCATCACAGTCCCGAGAGGTGGAGCACCAGAGCTTCACCACAGTCCCGAGAGGTGGAGCACCAGAGCTTCACCACAGTCCCGAGAGGTGGAGCACCAGAGCTTCACCACAGTCCTGAGAGGTGGAGCACCAGAGCTTCACCACAGTCCCGAGAGGTGGAGCACCAGAGCTTCGTTTAACACAACTAATCTGATAAGACATCTAAAAAGTAAACATGTGGTGGAGTACGCTCAGCAAACACCATCATCTGTGGTCAAAAGATGACGTAATGGCCCCCCTCCTCCTCCCACCGCTCCGCTACGTCACCTAATAACCAGAACAATCAGGGACTAGAAGCTCGGGTGGAGCTGCAGAAGCTAGAAGCAGGTGGAGCGGGGCCATAGACCTATAAAACTAGAGTGATATACAGTGGTTTATGTGTTTATGTGCAGAAGTCTACT
This sequence comes from Lipophrys pholis, assembly GCF_963383615.2. NCBI lineage: Eukaryota > Metazoa > Chordata > Actinopteri > Blenniiformes > Blenniidae > Lipophrys > Lipophrys pholis. The sequence continues at coordinate 34,346,302 of NC_137628.1, read as the reverse complement.
TCTAAATTTCTATGTGGTCTGTCTTCTTCTGTGTTTTGTTGTGTTTGGTGAGTCACAGCGCCCCTAAAGGCCTGGCATGTGTACTACATGCCCTGAAGCCTCGTGTTGAGCCGTGTTCATAGTGAGGGGTGACGGAGGTTTGGGAGAAGGTCAGGGAGGACAAAGATCGTTTTCTGTATTCTAAAGTTTTTGAGAGTACTATGTTCAGAATACTTTTCTCAAACAGGTTTTACCACTTTGAAGTAGAATGAAGTGTTTATACTTCACATTGAAATGTAAATGTTTAGTGACATTCAGGTCAAACCTCTCGTACTGCTTTAAGGTAAACTGCAATTTAATACACAAAGAAGTTACATTGGAGCCTGAGAGTATTTATGTTTAAGATTTATTTATTTATCTTTATTATTGTATTTGTACTTTGTTGTTTAAGTTAAGATAAATAAGAGAAACAAGACTGCAGAGTGTAACTGGGTTTTGTTGTTCTGACTGAATAAAGTTTAAATAAGTTCTTAAGTCGTTCTGAGAAGAATTCTGATTCAATAAGTGAGTTTTACAATAATTTCTAGCTAAGCAAAGCTTCTGCCAATAGTACTTCTAGCTTCAGACATCTTAGTTGATCTAAAAATACACTATTGAGTATCTTTGCAATAGTAATGTGAGTATCGGATCAGGGAAGTATCGGTATCGCCGATACTCAATTCTGAAAAATCAGATCGGTATCGGGGACAAAAAGTGTGATCAGGACGTCCCTAGCTGTTACATAATGCAGCACTACAGGGAGTTACTGCGTTCTCACACTGACTGATACAACCATGGATACTTCAGTTCAATCAAATACTAGAAACGGGGTTCAGTATAGAAATCTCACAATTTGAGGGTGTGCTTGATTTGTGCACCTTTAGAGCAGCAGCAGGATGTCAGAGCTCAGCCGCTACACCTTAGAAATCCTTCGAAGCTCGAAATGAAAAATAAATCCTCATTTCACAGAGAAACGCGAGGAAAGCTTAGCATTGGGCTAAGTTCAGAGCACAAGTCCATTTAATGCTGTGGGAATAAACATGTTGGTTTTTTTTAATCAAAATGCATTTTCATTTTCAGTATGAGTCGGAGGATAAACACACTTTGTATAATCACATTAGGATTCTACTACTTCACATTACACCAGCATCTTTTTAAAAGGTTTTAGCTTCCCATTAGGCTTGCATGGCAGAAAGAGTTTACCTTCCCCAAGCTGAAGAGATATTGATTCAAAATTTGTAGCCCAACGCTCACATTGTGATTCCTGAATGCAGCTCCAGCAACAGGCCATGGTTTAGAAATGAAGGCTTTCTCTCCATTAAGACTTCCTCCACAGCCTCGGTGTCTACGCTGACATTATCATTACAAAATGCTTTTCAAATTGTCGTGTCAGTGACTGAAAAAGCAGATTCTCTTGCTTGTGTTTGGCCGGCCTGGAAACATTTTGTTCATAATAACCCAGTTTTGTAAACACCGATGTGGTGAAGAAGCAGTGTAACGGCCATGATGGAGACAGAAACCAGAGGGTGTGTGTGTGTGTGTGTGTGTGTGTGTGTGTGTGTGTGTGTGTGTGTGTGTGTGTGTGTGTGTGTGTGTGTGTGTGTGTGTGTGTTCAGGGACCAGATACAGTTATTTGAAGAGGAATTCTGCAGAAAACGAATGCACATCAATGCAACGTCCCATAAATCTTCCAAACATAAGAGTGTGTGTGAAGCTCTACTTTCTGTCCTCGCTGTCCTCCGTGCAGAAGTGCCTAGTCAGCAGGATCTGGTACTGATCCTCCAGCTTGGACACTTTTCAACATAAACACACACATTTTACCCCAAAAGGTAAAACATGGCTGCTGGATCATGAGCATAGCTCTTTCAGCATTCACATGACTCTTCTGTCTTAAAGTCCTTCATGTCCTTCATGTCCTTCATGTCCTCACATGATCCTTGTGTCTTCATGTCTCCTCATTTGCCAGCATTAGATTTTTGGTCCGACTAAAACTCCAGATTTTTTCAGAGTTTCAGAAACGGGTTTGAAACAGAAAACTCATTTGAGGTGGATGTTTATACCAGCTGAGGATCGGCCATTGTTGTCATGGTAACAGCATTAAACAGTTGGACAGCACTGTGATCACTGTAGTTTGGTTTTTATATAAAAACTGCTCAGCTTGATTTATGAAAAAAGAAGAAAATCAAAATGATGTTCTTTTAAAAGATTCAGCTCGACTCGAGACTCATTTCAACTTGCCGAAGTTTTTGTCCTTCGTCTTCACTAAAGTTCACTTTTTGACTCAAAACTCTGTATTTTAAGAGTTTTGTTTAGCAGAACTACTGGACATCATTGACTTTATTGGTGAAGCTGAAAAAAAAGTTTTGAACCACAATGATTTACATATTGAAAGTTTGAACAGTGAAATGTCTTTGCTTGTCCACCATGTTTCTGAGTGCTATATAATATATATATATAGTATATATATATATATATATATATATATATATATATATATATATATATATATATATATATATATATATATATATATATATAAATATATAATAACTTAACGTTGGCTCTTAGAAAACAGATCAGGATTGTTACTGGGGTCAGAATTATATCATTTTGAGGCTTCAGACAGCAAAACCACTTTCTTACCATTGCAATCCTAATGTTCAATAGCTGCTTCCAGACGGCGTTACGAGGTTTCTAATGTTGAGGGAGGAAAAAGCCTCTTTGTCAGGATTTATACACCAGCCGCCTCCTGGTGTGAACTTTTGAAGGTATTTATTTCAGACATGAACAATGTCAACAGCTCCTCTGGAGACTCCAGGTGTGAGTGGAATCTTTAATGCTTTTCTTTCTTTTTATCATATTTCCTTCTTCACTGCCACAGGGAAAAGATCAAGTCATATCAATGTGCCATTGAGCAAATGAGAAAAGAAATAAAAAAGTAAGTATTCATGGGTGATTTCAAATCGCCTTCCCCCGGATGACCGTTCCTGTTCATACCATACATCTGCTTTGTATGCAACAGAAATGTAAATGAAACGTGGAGTTTCCTGTGGACGTGGGGCCAGCTCCTTCCTCCTCTTCCTCCTCTTCCTCCTCGTTCCAGCAAGTCATTTCTCCTCCGCAACACAGACAATCATTGTTAAGGAGAGAGTTCTGTCCAGAAACAACCTACAGTGAATTGTGATTGAAGGACATGTGACAGTATGCAGTACGTGTTCTGGCCTTCAACTACAAACCCTAAGAAGCAGTACAAAATGGAAAAGTTGTTGTGATAAAGTCCATAAATAAAAGCGGCGTGGGGCCAGCTGAGAGCATGCACTGGGGCAGTCTAAGGAAAAACCTCCTTTTGACCCCCTGGAGAGCAAATACAGTCAAAACAATACTGAACAACACAAACGCTTTGAGACACTTTAAATCACATCGATCGCTGCACATGAACTCCTCCCAGCAGGGCTCGTCTCCCACTGTGTCCTCCCACTGTGTCCTCCCACTGTGTCCTCCCACTGTGTCATTCCAGTGTGTCCTCCCACTGTCTTCCCACTGTGTCATTCCAGTGTGTCCTCCCACTGTCTTCTCACTGTGTCCTCCCACTGTGTCATTCCAGTGTGTCTTCCCACTGTGTCTTCCCACTGTGTCTTCCCACTGTGTCCTCCCACTGTGTCATTCCAGTGTGTCCTCCCACGGTCTTCCCACTGTGTCATTCCAGTGTGTCCTCCCACTGTGTCTTCCCACTGTGTCCTCCCACTGTGTCATTCCAGTGTGTCCTCCCACTGTGTCTTCCCACTGTGTCATTCCAGTGTGTCATCCCACTGTGTCATTCCAGTGTGTCCTCCCACTGTGTCCTTCTACTGTGTCCTCCCACTGTGTCCTCCCACTGTGTCCTTCTACTGTGTCCTCCCACTGTGTCCTCCCACTGTGTTCTTCCACTGTGTCATTCCACTGTGTCCTCCCATTGTGTCTTCCCACTGTCATTCCACTGTGTCCTCACACTTTGTCCTCCCACTGTGTCATTCCACTGTGTCCTCCCATTGTGTGCTCCCACTGTCATTCCACTGTGTTCTTCCAGTGTGTCCTCCCACTGTCTCATTGTACTGTGTCCTCCCACTGTGTTCTTACACTGTGTCATTCCACTGTGTCCTCCCACTGTGTCCTCCCATTGTGTCTTCCTACTGTCATTCCACCGTGTCCTCCCACTTTGTCCTCCCATTGTGTCTTCCTACTGTCATTCCACGGGGTCCTCCCACTTTGTCCTCCCATTGTGTCTTCCTACTGTCATTCCACTGTGTCCTCCCACTTTGTCCTCCCATTGTGTCCTCCCACTGTCGTTCCACTTTGTCCTCCCACTGTGTCCTCCCACTGTGTCATTCCAATACGTTCATCCAGTGTGTTCTTCTGTACGTCTGTCAGAATCAGTCTGCAGCTTCCTGCGAGTCGATCAGCTTCATTGTCTGCAGACTTGTAGTATTTCAGAATGTTTGGTGGTGGACAGGACATCAGTCCAGCTCCAGTTTCCACATCCAGAAATCACACAAATTGTAAAAACTCTTGATGGTCAGACATTGATGGAGGCTTTCTGGACGTATTGTTTTCACACAAACTGACGTTATGTGATCTCTGTGATGTCGATGTTTATTGAGCAGAGGTCCGACTGGAGGGAGTTTGAACACGTGTTCTAGATCTGTAGAAAGTCCCAAAGTGTTGAAGACTGTGTGAGGTCCCAGAGACTTGGACCTCAGACCACCAAGTTTTCTCCAAGTCCTTGTGAACTTTGGTGGTGATTATGAAATCACTCCCTCAAGAAATGTCAGTGATTCGTTCATCTCGGAGTGAGAGTGGACCGATGTGCTGCTCGGGGAGGAAGTCCCCTCTTCTTTTATTGAGGAAGCAAAGCTGCAGGGTTGACGGTGTCCACTGTGATCATTCCCCAGAATCGCTCCATTTTTCAGGGATTGTGACCCAAAACAACTCAACAAAACCCAGACTGACCTGAAACTGTGGCGGTCACTAGTCCATTCAGACGTCCTGCCTCGTCTGCGGAGCAAACCATGAGCAGGACTCATTTGGACAAAGTGTCTGTGGTTCGGGTATTTGAGTCGGTTGTTCTCCAGGAATTCAAGTTGGAATAATAACCAACCCTCCACCCATGTTTCTCTTCTTTTACTACAGATTGATTAGCGCTCCATTTCATGACCTTCCCATTGCAAAATGATCCTCGTCACTCTGATCAATTGGACTGTTTACCTCACCTACAGATCAATCACACAAACAGGGAGACCGACAGACGCAGTCCACACTGAAGCTCCACTAATCACAGCTCCAAGACACAGATAGACTTTACTGTCTTTACTCCCGCTGTAATGTGGCGTCGATCTGCTTCAGCAGCTAACTTCAGTGCAGGAACCTGCGTTTGTGCCGATTCAATCAATAAATCGGAGAACATGTGAACGTACTTATGACAAGTTCTTGAGAGCAGTCCAGAGGTTTGGAGCTTGTTTGTGAGGTGGTTGGGTCTGCCGATTCTTTTGCAAGGTCACTATTTTTATCCAGAATAAAGTTTTTTTGATGAGGTGCTTTTAGATTTGTGTTTTGTTTTGTTAAAAGAATGTACACTTCTGGAAAAGCCAGTAGGTTAAAGCTTGACTTTATTCATAGAAATAAAGGAAGGTTCATCAAACACTGTTTCTTTAACATTTAAAACCATTGATAGGTTTCAACAGCAGCTGCCGTCGTCATGGTAACATTCATGTTGTTGTGATACAGTTCTTTACAGAAGATGGTCCGACCAAACACAAGCTGTCTTCAGACGTTTTATGTGGAAAGTTGAGCAGAGCCTGTGAGGAATAAACAGGATGATCAGAGAAAATGAAAAACCAACAGCAGGAGACAGAAGAGAAAAGTCTGTGAGGTCAAGTGGCGGGGAGCTTGTCTTCACACTCCACCTCTCCATCACCACCGTCACCAGAGGTTCACCTGCCAGAACCATATTGATATCATGCAAATCTTGTCATTCTGAATCTTTTCCACAACAGAAATCAATGAATGTGCTTAAAAACAGCAGATGGTTTTTCAAACGTAGTTTTACTGGGAAATCAGAGTCAACCCTAACCCGACCCAGACGATCAACTCTTCAATATACACATTTGCCATTACAAGTGTCATTACACTTACAGTGATTTCTAATGAAAGTTATCCATCCAATAGCCTCCAGCCAACCCTCTAAATGTAGCTTGTAATCTTAAATTTTGCTCTATTTGTTGAAACGGTCCAGAACTTCAAGAGGAAAGCTTCTTATTCAAGAGTGTGAACCCTAAAATACCAGGGAAATACTTCAACATTGTGTGTAAACCTGGTTCAAAGGCACCATTATTTATATGGAGACTGTGTTAATTGATTAACTGCTGAAGTTTTACCTCTTTCATGTTGCAAATGTACTGAAAAAGCTTTTTATTTGTTGGTATTAATTACCTTGGAAATGGCTGGCACCAGCTCTAACCACAGCCAACAGATAGCTTTCATGTGTGTCAGTACCTGATCCAAACACCTGAGCTGAAATCAATGCCAAGTGAACAATAAATAGCAGCAGGCCTCTTTGTTCCTTACACATAATCAATACGGCCGTGGTGATTTTCCAAAGCACAGCAGAGGAAAAAAACTGTTTGGCTCACAAACTTGTTGAACGTCTCTGTTCAGTTGAGAGGAAACGTCGGTTGTTTGGTTTCCAGCAATAAAGAAAAGTTCACATGGTGCGAGGACCAGGAGACGTTGATGAACATGGTGACAGATAAAGAAAAAGAGCGTCTGATATGGGGAATGACTTCAGTGCCTCAGAAAACAAAACACACACAAGCTCAGCTAAGAAAACACATTCAAGCCCCCTGAAGGCGAGTCCAGTCCAGTTCATCTGCACTTAACGTGGAGCCCAGAGGAAAGTGATCTGTGTGTGTGTGTGTGTGTGTGTGCGTGTGTGTGTGTGTGTGTGTGTGTGTGTGTCTGTGTGTGTGTGTGTCTGTGTGTGTGTGTGTGTGTGTGTGTGTGTGTGTGTGTGGGTGTGTGTGTGTGTGTGTGTGTGTGTGTGTGTGTGTGTGTGTGTGTGTGTGTGGGTGTGTGTGTGGGTGTGTGTGTGTGTGTGTGTGTGTGTGTACATGTGAAACTGCTCTGACTCGGGGACTTTCCCTCGTGAGCTTCTAACGTATTTTCATAGCTGTACGTGTCTCCGTCTTCCTGTGTGGAGAACATTCCTTCAAGCCACCTAACCACCTGAACCTGACACCGTCGACCGTATGGTGTGTGTGTGTGTGTGTGTGTGTGTGTGTGTGTGTGTGTGTGTGTGTGTGTGTGTGTGTGTGTGTGTGTGTGTGTGTGTGTGTGTGTGTGTGTGTGTGTGTGTGTGTGTGTGTGTGTGTGTGTGTGTGTCTTCTATGTACACTGCTATCACCAGTCAGGACTCTTTCAACTGGAATGTTCTTGAAATGAAAGAAATGCTAAAGTGAGGAGGAGCCGTCGTTTGGTTTGATGATTCTAACAGTTAGAAAGACGACGTTGGTACAGGAATATCTACCTGGTAGTGTAGCTGGAGCTACAAGGATGAGAGGATGATGTCTGGCCTTACTTTGCATGGAGCATCATCAGAGGTCACTGGGACTTTGACCACAATGCGTTCAAGTGAAGACAGAAAACTTCTCTTGTGTTTTTAGTCACTGTTTCCATGGCAACGGAGCTCGGAGTCACTGAAAACACAACTTTTGGAAAACAGCTCCTGCTTCTGGTCCTGCTATTTGTCCTGGTTCTGGTCCTGGTCACCATAGTAACTAGTTCTGCACATGCTCAGTAGAGCCAATCAGAACCTAGTTTCCTCTGTGGTGTCATGACTCCCAGTCCATTCTGTCCTGGACTTGGTGCTTTTATTCTGACAGTTACACTAAAAATTGTGTTCAAGGTTTTTTTCCTCTCTGGTTTTGGGGCTGGAGAGCTGCAGGTTTCAGACCCTGGGAGAGACGTCAGAGATCGTCTGGAGTGACGACGATCGGATCAACAAGTTGTTTTGGTTTCATCCCTGAGAGCAGGAAGTGGCGGCCTGACGCTCCCCACCAGACACGCCCACCAGACACGCCCACCAGACACGCCCACCCGGGAGCCTGTGGTGACGGAGCTGTGAGCTGGCTGAAACACAGCAGAGACGTCCAGCCACCGTCAGGCCTCCGCTGCTCTTCATCTTCCCAGCAGAGCAGAAAGGAGCTGCTGACGGCTGCTCCATGTTGCTCTCCATGCCCGGGTGAGTGGTGGCCAGTCAATCTGGCTCCACCTCTGACCCCACACACACACCAGGCCTGGCCTCCTGCCGTCACTTCTCCTTCACTGCTCATTTCAACAGCCTCGGTTTACTTTTCCAAAAGGACTGCACGGCTCGTGTTAAGACTTTGGAGGTTTTAGAGGAAGGAACATGTTTGACAAAAAATGTGAGAGGAGAGTGTCCGTCCAGAGTGGAGCTACGAGACCGTCTGATCTCCGCACCACCTTCAGTCCACCATATTATACATATATATATATATATATATATATATATATATAAATACAAAATTTCAAGAAAGCACAACCTCTGGCTTCAGAAATACACCAGAGCCAAAACCCCCCAGCCAGTTGGGTTTTCTGTCATTTGGAGGTCTGACTGAAACTGAAAGACTTCATTGACGGAGTGAAAGACGCAGAAGTTTCTCTTCACTCAGGCTTCTGCAGCCTTTATGACCAGAAGAGTCATGTTTTTACATTTCTGTACACCACCTTCAAAATGAAGATTACACCTTAAAAACTTGTCTAGAGTTTTTCCCATATTTGCAAATATTGTGTTGCATTTTTGCA
>NC_137628.1:34324928-34334928 GCF_963383615.2 Lipophrys pholis | reverse complement strand
AATATTTTGTAACGTAGCAACAAAAGTCTCCTCAAACTGATCTTTTGTTTCTTTCATTCAAATGTTGAATGCGCAGACCTTCACCAACGCCACATTTGTCACCATGGAAACCAATAGATTACAATGTTATTGATCCACCACGTCACTGCTTCAATCATCTTTGAATTGCTTCATGTTATCACTGCCCCCTCCCTGACCTTTGACCCCCAACCGCTAACCAGGGTAATGACGTCACTGCCTCATGTGGCATGTCAGAGGGTAAGGGACATTTTGGGGTTGGTTTGTCATCAATCACATTAAAAGTGACTGAGTTATGTCAAAAAAACTTTGTTGAGCTTTTCATGACCTAAACTATTTGGAAGAAGATTTACCAAACATGTACTTGAGAAGCATCAGTTTTATTTCTTGAATGAGACGTGGACGGAGGAAGCGACCAGTAGGATTCCAGTGAACTATGTGGAACTGGTTCAACAGGCTGGAACTCTGCTGTCCTGCTGGTTGAAATGGAAAGAGGGACAAAAGTGAGTAAGGTGAAGAAGTGAGCCTACATGCAGTGTGTGACAATAACAATCAGTACGAGTGTTTCCACCTCGTCTTCACGCCCAACAAGAACATTTGCACAATTCTCCTTTATTTCACCAGTTAAACTTTTGTGTTCTTTTCCACTTTCAGACTCGTCACTGAGTTCAAAACAAACACTTTGATTCATTCATGAATCAGTTCCCCTGGTGTGTGCCATTGTTAGGAGCGTGGAATGTTTGTGCTTCAGTGGTTTGCATCGCTGTGGTTTCTAGCACGATAACCTTTCTGTGGAGTTTGCATGTTCTCCATGTGCGGAGTACCGCCATGTCTACTAGGAGTTTGTTCTACAATCAAGGAAATGCTGTTTGAAGAGAATTATTTCAGATTAGGACTGACTGAGTTGGAGACGGTTTGGAGCCATCCAGCAGATCCCAGAGGAAGTAGATCTGTGTGTCATCTGCATAAAAATGATCAGACACTTTATGTTGAATTAAAGGACCGAGTGGGAGGAAATAAATGGAAAATAAAATTGGACCCTAAAATGGAGCCTTGCGGTACACCACAGGTAACGGGGGCTGAAGAAGAAGAATGGTTACCGATGGTGACAGAGAAAGTTCCATCTGAAGGACAAGAGGAGAACCGATCAAGTGCAGTGTCCCTGATACCAACCATGTCTGGAGGCGTTCCATTCAAACTGTTTGTTCTACAGTGTCAAAGGCTGCACTCAAATCTCAAAGAGTTCAAATAGCACCCTCACCTCTGCCGGCGGCCAGGAGGGGGGCAGTTTCTGGGCTATGTAGAGCTCTAAAGTAGAGCAGTAAATGTAGAGCTCTAAATGTAACGATGATAATAATGATAAGCAGATTTCCAGATCAACTTTCCAAGTTGAAAAGTGAATCGCCCCCTAGTGGTTTTAATAATGATGACATTAAGAAGAGACTCTTCATGGCTTGTTATGATCACAATGAAAAACAGGAATGTGTCCATCTTCAGTGACTCACACCCCATAAATCAGTCCAGACAATCAATCCTCATTGGGAAATGTTCAGAAAACCAATAAAGTAGCACTGTGGCTGTTTGTTCTTCTTTATCTTCTTGCTGTTCTCGGGTCTGAGAAGCAGAACCAACAGGAGCTGATCCTCCTCGTGTGTGTGAGCGTTACTCAGAGATCTCCATTGGATTGTTAACACAAACACACACATTACACTTCAGTTGGTGCTCTGAAGATACTTCACAGAGCATCGAAGGTGAAGCCAAAGAAACAAAATGCACTCCTGAGTTTATTGGTGACATCCTGAAAGTGATTACTTTATTAGAAATGTCATCGTTTTGCAGACTTACACCTTCAGTGGGAACAGATGGCGAGCGTATCGGTGCAGTGTGAGCTCCTGTTTTAGTACTTTTTCACACCATACAGTTCAACAGCTATAATTGACGAGCCGTCAGCAGAGACCATGAGAAAAACATCGTTGAAACAAACCTGAGCAGGAGGACCTCACTGCTTCATGGTCACAGTGTGTTACATGCTGGATATTTGCCTGCATTAATGAGAAATTATGTTTACTGTCCTGTGTGACCTGCTGGAGCAGCAGAGCTGAGCATTGTGGGTAATGACACGTTTTGGAGGTCTGATCTCACATGGCACATCGTCCTTCTCATCTGGCACCGTGCTCCGGACCGGACTCTGTCAGTCTCCAGGGGTTTGACACCAACATTCCAGCTGTGTGGCATCACAGCTGGAAAACACTCCATTAAACACAGTGTCTTTATCTCACTGAGGGCCGTCCACACAAGAACGCCAGACCATAACCAGACCATAACCAGAGTGTAACCAGACTATAACCAGACAGTAACTAGACTATAACCAGGGAAACCAGACAGTAACCAGAGTAACCAGACTGTAACCAGGGTAACCAGAGGGAAACCAGAGTAACCAGACTGTAACCAGGGTAACCAGAGGGAAACCAGAGTAACCAGACTGTAACCAGGGTAACCAGACTGTAACAAGAGTGTAACAAGAGTGTAACCAGACAGTAACCAGAGTAACCAGACTGTAACCAGGGTAACCAGAGGGAAACCAGAGTAACCAGACTGTAACCAGGGTAACCAGAGGGAAACCAGAGTAACCAGACTGTAACCAGGGTAACCAGACTGTAACAAGAGTGTAACAAGAGTGTAACCAGACAGTAACCAGACTGTAACCAGGGTAACCAGAGTGTAACCAGAGTGTAAACAGACAGTAACCAGACTGTAACCAGGGTAACCAGACTGGAACCAGACTGTAATCAAACCATAACCAGAGAGTAACTAGAGTGTAACCAGACAGTAACCAGTGTAACTAGAGAGTAACCAGACAGTAAGCAGAGTGTAACCAGACAGTAACCCGACTGTAAACAGACCATGACCAGAGTGTAACCAGACAGTAACCAGTGTAACTAGAGAGTAACCAGACAGTAACCAGTGTAACTACAGTGTTTAGTTACTGAATAATCATTCAATGACACACAAACTCCAAACAAACCTGCAGAACCCGACTCAGAGTAAAACCATTTGAAACATGCAGATTGAACCTCATCAGTACTCAGATTACATCGTTGGTCTTATTCTCTCACATGCAGTGGTTCCGTACGATGGATTGTGTTTCAGCTGATTCAGCTCAGCCTCTTTTCAACATTTTCCCGGTGTGATTACATTTGGACCCATCGATCCAGTCGGACCGGCCCGAGCCTTTTGTTCTCCCGGTCCGTGTGTTTGTGTTCTTGTTGGCCGGAGCCTCAGACAGCGCCGAGCGCTGCGTCCTGCTGTTTGTCTCCTTCCCACTGTTTCCTTTGAGAAACCTCGCTGGCGTCCCTCTTTGTAACGGCTAACAAGACGGCCAGAACGCCAACTGCCCAGGGTGTGTGTGTGTGTGTGTGTGTGTGTGTGTGTGTGTGTGTGTGTGTGTGTGTGTGTGTGTGTGTGTGTGTGTGTGTGTGTGTGTGTGTGTGTGTGTGCTCTGATCAAGCGTTCATGAGAAGTTTCTCTCAGATTTTTCCCCTTGAGCCTCTTATCAGGAGTATTCCACCTGCACTAACCTTCCATTTCTAGATTTATACTCAGAAATGGTGGACAAAGACACAAGAATCATTTTCACTCTGATTAACCGACATTCTTATTTTACGTAACCTAATCCACTTTGCTGACGCTTCATTTTTCACTATTGTTCTTTATTTTACTGATTGAGATTTTTAACGTTTTAATAAGACGGCATTTTAAGAAAACTAAATCTGACTGAAGCTTGTTGAAGAACTTTTACTTGTAGTTGAGTCCATGTAGATTTCTACCTGCGATCTAACTTCCAGCTCTTTTCACAGCTCTGCTCAATATGAATGGATGAATCCTGCAAAATATCTTTTCTTCCTTGTTGTGAAATGTTGAGCTTGTAAAGGGGAGACAGCTGAAGTGCAGCTTCAGAGGGGGACGTCCTCACAGTGTCTTTTCTTGTCCTTGTGTTGCTCACTGTGACTCCGATAACGGCCAGTGGAAAAGCATCGACGCACCTTCTCATGACATGTGAGAATCCCAGCTTGAACCATGAAAAGGAGGCTGAGAGTCTTTCAGGGGGAATTGAACCCACAAACACATCCGGGTGTGTCCGTCTCACTTCTTTCCGGTTTGCAGGACATTGAACAGAAGTCCTGTCAATTCAGTTTGGTCCCTTTTTAAAACACCTGACATGTTAGAATCTGCGGTGGACTTTGCAACGAGGGGATTTAAATATTGGTATTTCTAACAAAGAGGGTGGCAGGAGGAGCTGCTCCACCCGGCCGACGGTCCGATCCTGCTTCTATTATCCAGACGTAGCACATCTGTTCAATCACAAATCAATGGACAGAATTCTGCATTAAGAATGTGTTTAATAAGGGTGTGAGAAGTGGAGGCTCTTTAATACACACACAGGCACACACACACACACACACACACACACACACACACACACACACACACACACACACACACACACACACACACACACACACACACACACACACACACACACACACACACACACACACACACACACTACGATGATCTGGGTTGATTGTAGGATGGAGTTTAATCCTGACGCACATGAATTCTGCTTCTTCAAGAAATCTTCCAAATGAACTGGCAAAGTGATAAATAGTGAGAGTGAGAGTGAGAGTGAGAGTGAGAGTGAGAGTGAGAGTGAGAGTGACAGTATGACTATGGAGGAAAAGCTTGAAATGAGCGCTTCTCCCTCCGGCGCCTGTGGCCCAGTCCTCCTGCTGTCACACTCCGGCGGTGAAACACTCCGACAGGATCTACAGAAAGACGTAAAGCTTTCCTCACTTTGGGAAGAACCACAGAACTCGATTACTCTTGTTTGTAGAATTGAGTCCAAACGGGCTCCGATGGAGTTCAGTCCAATGAGCCGTGTTCAGAGTGTTCAGAGGACGTCAAGGATTCACCAACATGAAACCACAAGTCCCAGCAAACTGATGCTCCAGTCTCTTTTTAAAAGCATCAGAACTCCCGAAGCCCCCTGAACATCCCGCACCGTGTTCAGACTCACCGTGTTCAGACCCACCGTGTTCAGACGCACCGTGTTCAGACGCACCGTGTTCAGACTCACCGTGTTCAGACTCACCGTGTTCAGACTCACCGTGTTCAGACGCACCGTGTTCAGACTCACCGTGTTCAGACTCACCGTGTTCAGACTCACCGTGTTCAGACGCACCGTGTTCAGACTCACCGTGTTCAGACGCACCGTGTTCAGACTCACCGTGTTCAGACTCACCGTGTTCAGACTCACCGTGTTCAGACGCACCGTGTTCAGACTCACCGTGTTCAGACTCACCGTGTTCAGACGCACCGTGTTCAGACTCACCGTGTTCAGACTCACCGTGTTCAGACTCACCGTGTTCAGACGCACCGTGTTCAGACTCACCGTGTTCAGACTCACCGTGTTCAGACTCACCGTGTTCAGACGCACCGTGTTCAGACTCACCGTGTTCAGACTCACCGTGTTCAGACGCACCGTGTTCAGACGCACCGTGTTCAGACTCACCGTGTTCAGACTCACCGTGTTCAGACGCACCGTGTTCAGACGCACCGTGTTCAGACTCACCGTGTTCAGACGCACCGTGTTCAGACTCACCGTGTTCAGACGCACCGTGTTCAGACGCACCGTGTTCAGACGCACCGTGTTCAGACTCACCGTGTTCAGACTCACCGTGTTCAGACGCACCGTGTTCAGACGCACCGTGTTCAGCTGTTTCAGCTTTGCGCGGCGCCGCGTCCCGCTTCCACATCACTTGGTTTGAAGTGCATAATTCTGAGGAGAAATTCATTCCAGTCAGAATTCTCACCTCAATTTTAAAATTGTGGTAAAAAACAATTACTGAAATTAAATTCAGATTTGCTTAATTAAATATCAGTATTGTGAATTTAAAAATTTTCCTGTGATTTTATTCGAAGAGTATTCTGTTTACACCGTTTGAATCTCATAAAACCAATTTCAATGTGTAAAACTGAGCAAAAGTACAATTATTTCACAAGTGAACCGATCAGTTCATTTGTTTGTGTTATTAGTAAAAGAAAAGGCTCCGTAGAGCGTCACCGTGACGACAAACATTTTGCAATAGCAGTGAAAATGTTCCATTTTTAAAGTGGCCATCAAAGCACATGTTTCACAACTGAGCAGAAGTTCTCATCATTTTATGATTCTAATGAAATTCTCCAAACTGGAGAGAAGATCTCAATGTGAAGCTCCGTTCTCCTTTATCAGAGTCAGCAGGAGTCATGGTTGGTCTGGAGGAAGAGGACTTTACCTGATGAGGCAGGGACCTCCCAACCTGGAGGAACCAGGAACTCCTGCACGTTCTCCCTCATTCCAGGCAGGAGCTTCTTCCTGCTCTTTCTTAAGAGCTGCTCATCGGATGGACCTTCAGGAAAACACCTCAATCATCCAGGACCTTCTGGAGCAGAAGACTTCTGTCAGGAAGGCTTGAATAATAATAATAATAATAATAATAATAATAATAATAATAATAATAATAATAATAATAATAATAATAATAAAGAAACTCTAAAAATAATGATTAAATTCTGAATCTTTTCTAAGAACAATGGTCCTGATCCTCTTATGTTCTCAGTCAGATTGAAAACTGGGTGAAAAAAGACGCACCACCTCACGAAGCGTCACCTGTCAGCCGCTGCGCGCAGTTCAAAGTCTCTCTCTCTCTCACACACACACACACACACACACACACACACACACACACACACACACACACACACACACACACACACACACACACACACACACACACACACACACACACACACACACACACACACACACACACACACACGGGTGGAGACGTCAGGATTGGACGCAGCGGGGTTCCCCGGTCGGCGCTCCGTTTCTGCCTCGCTTGGCGCATCATCATCTTTCGCCGGGAGGAGATGAGCTCGCGCCAGCCGCAGCCGGCTCTCAGTCGCGAGGCGCAGCCGCAGCTGAGGGCGCTCCGGTCTCTCCGGTCTCTCCGTATCCAGGGAGCTCGCGCGCGTTTCCACTTTCCATCTTCTCGTTATTATTGTTTTATTGCTTTTAATCACGGCGGCCGTGCGCGCGCTATGCGGGACAGCGCTGCAAAAACACGCAAGGAACCAAAACCCTTCTGATTTAATTCCAAAAGAAAAACGGAGCGGTTCAACAAAATTGCAATAAAAAAGACTCAGCCTGTACGCACCAATTGTCTGGGCGAGAAGATCCCGGAGAAACGGCCGTTCCGTTTGTTTCCATCACCGACACTTTGTTCGTTGACGTGCGTCGCCGCGCGCCGCGCCGCAACGCACCGCACAGCGCTGGACGCCGCTCCCTCCACCTCCTTCACATATTTCTTTTTTCTTTTTGAAAATCCAGCTCCACACTGACTCATACCATAAAGAAACAGACTTTTCCAATTTTGCTGAGCGTCACACTGAAGCCGCACAGACCTCTGGGAAGAAAGTAGCGCGGAGGACGGCGCGGGGCGTGCGGGGCGTGCGGGGCTTCGTTCGCTCCAGTCCATCCGAATAGAGGTCGGAAAGTTTAACAAGTGGAGAAGTTGTTTTTTTTCTTTACATTTTTTTTTGTTTGTGTGGAAGAAACGAGCGGTGGGAATAAGAGGAGGAACCCGTCTTTACGCGCACATCGGGGGGAACAGGTAGGACCCGTTCCTGAACACTGAACGCGTGAATACGCGTCAACAGATGGTGTGTGTGTGTGTGTGTGTGTGTGTGTGTGTGTGTGTGTGTGTGTGTGTGTGTGTGGTGTGTGTGTGTGTGTGTGTGTGTGTAACTTGGGATCGTTCTCTCGGCTCATGGACGCAGGATAAAATGGCTCTTGGCTGTTTCAGCTTTGCGCGGCGCCGCGTCCCGCTTCCACATCACTTGGTTTGAAAAAGTACCTCCTTCTTATTGATGTTCATTCGAACTCACCGCCACCTTCACGTGCTTCTTACATTTGGAACTTCTCTGATTGGCCTTCTCGTTTTTCAGATTCACAAGTAAAAGTCATTTCCTCCAAACCGCCGTGCACTTTTCAAATAAGTGTGCACCGGATTTTACCTCAATACGTCTCATTTGAGAAAATGTCTCGACTGCTGATAAACGTTTCTGTTGCTCCGGTTTATTAAGTGTGCTGTTTGGTGAAGGGAGCACATTGCGTGCTTACATCCAGTTGTGATTGTACAACTAAAAACGTGTTACAACAGTAAATCATACTATCTTAATGAAGACGCTTCGCTTCTTTTCTTTCTTTCTTTTTTTTTTTTTTATAATTTACTGCCTTTATTTAACTTTATGTAGAACTGCAGTTGAAGTTCAGATTAACAGACTAAAAATAATCAAAGTTAACAGGATTAGAAATTTAAATGTGGAGATATTCAATCTGCTTAAAATGAATCTATAATGGAATTATTCAAGGCTGTTTAAATTCCAGGTGAAGTCTCACGGTCAGTGTGTGTGTGTGTGTGTGTGTGTGTGTGTGTGTGTAGTGAAGGTATTTCTCTTTGTCCTTCCTCTCTTGCCATGTTTTGGCAGCTCGTGTCCAAAGCTCCTGTTCCATGTGTGTGAATGAAGCCTGGTTGAGGTTCCTGCAGCTCCAGCCTGGTTCTCCAGTGCGGTCACGTTGTGTGTCGTCCTCTTCTTGGCTGCAGCACATGTTGGAGGCTGGACGGCTCTGGACCGCCGGCTCTGGACCGCCGGTGCTTCGCCACCGGGATCCTTGTTGTGGTGATTTGGCTTTGAGACGAGGAGGATCCTGTAGGGGAGGCTTGGACTGGAGCTCGGCCCTCCAGGAGCCTCACCAATTAAATAATCCATCAACTGCTTTTGCAAATAGATTTGGATTAAAAACTTCAATTCTGTTTTATTTTTTTAATAATTTGTGTCCTGCTGGTCGGCCCCTGGATATTTCAAGATGCTTCATGTGTAAAAATATCTGCAGTTCAAACAAGCATCAGAGTCTTTATGGAGCCGTTTTCCTGGAACATCAGTTCACTTTGGAGTGGAAATTCCTCAGTAGTGAGCCGGAGAACGACACTGGTTCCACCGTCCTCGTGTGTGTGTGTGTGTGTGTGTGTGTGTGTGTGTGTGTGTGTGTGTGTGTGTGTGTGTGTGTGTGTGTGTGTGTGTGTGTGTGTGTGTGTGTGTGTGTGTGTGTGTGTGTGTGTGCTGTCTTTCCGTCCTGTTTTCACTTGTTAATACACACAAGCTGTGTCCTGGACTGCAGCAGTAAAGATGAGATGTACAATGTGAACACGAAGGTGAAATGAAGCCGCGGCGCGGCGGGAAGCGGCTTTACGTGACGCCAAACATTTTGTGTCCAGAAACTCTTCAAATGAAAAAAAATGGAAATCAGAGTCAAGTTTGAGTTGGGATTCATGAAATCGAGACCAATTAAACAAAACGATATATTTCTAAAAGGTGTTCTTGCAGTTTATTTCCTCCAGAGCAGAATTATTTCCCACAAAGGTCAAACAAGGTAATTCAGAAGAAGTGAACTTCTTTCCTCGTTGTCTGCTCAATACCAGCGGCTCCAACTACAGTAACAGTCAATTGTTTTTAATATCTACGAATTATGTTCCTACTAACGAGTGACGCGTTGTTGTTCTTTTGTTGGTAATTTCCCCTCGTCTTCAGTGTGGATGTAGAAGTGATTCGTCTGGGTTTGAGGGAGGAAACATCTTTTGCAGACGTTCCGAAGCGTCCAGGCCTTTCAGTCCTGTCACATGCTTTTATTTTACTCCTGAAAGCAAAACTCCTGGCAGACTGAGAAGTTCCTCAGAGAAACGTAGTAATTCAAACCCTCCCCGCCGTCTGGTGGAGCAGCATGAAGCTCGTGTGTGATGGAGCTGCTGAGAGGCCGGAGTGTGTGAAGGTAACACAGCCACACACCACAAACAAGACACCAGCTTCACTACGACTGAGG
>NC_137628.1:34277428-34319928 GCF_963383615.2 Lipophrys pholis | reverse complement strand
TGTGTGTGTGTGTGTGTGTGTGTGTGTGTGTGTGTGTGTGTGTGTGTGTGTGTGTGTGTGTGCAAATGAATTGACAATTTAGGTTTAACACACTAATAAAGTAAAAGTTCTTCATTCTGAAAACTTTAACAACCAGTTATTTTAAAATCCCTTCGTATTGAAGCAGTTTTTTTTTTAAACAAACTCACTATTTCTTTTTGGTTGTTGTGTGTGTGTGTGTGTGTGTGTGTGTGTGTGTGTGTGTGTGTGTGTGTGTGTGTGTGTGTGTGTGTGTGTGTGTGTGTGTGTGTGTGTGTGAAGAAGCTTCTGGAGAACCTGACATGAGCACAAAGACATTTTCATGAAGATGTTGGAGTTTTTTTTAAATCACACATCAAAACTACAACCTGGTTGATTCCGACTGTTTATTGATTAAAATCAATGCAGAAACATTTTCCTCTTTCAGGTCAATTAAATGTTAATTTTTCACCGTTTTCTTTTTCATATTGAAGATTCTGTCTTTATTTGTTTTTCAATACGCATGTAAACTGCAATCTAGATGAATCTGTTATATATTGTGCAGCCGCATTATATAAGAGATATAAAAGCTGGTAATGATCTCCGTGAAAAGAGAAAAGGGAACTTTGAGTTTCCTGATGTGAACAAAGGAACCAAAGTCGTTTGTCTTAGAAGTTTTTAATTATATTAAATCAACAATTATTTAAAAATCTACAGGCCGTTTTCTTTTTTGCAACAATAATTTTATTCTATATAAATGATTTTAGGTAGTAATTGTAAGAGTAAATCTTGTTAAATTCACGAAACACAGCCGTCGTTTTAATCATAAATCCTAATAAACTGTAAAACTGTATAGAAATAAATCCACAAACCTTTTATCATAGTGTTTAGTTGTTATTCATCAGTTGTTGAAGCTGCGTTTTAATTCAACGTTTTAATTAAAAAATTCATCTTTATTCAGAAAATTTAAAGGAAGATTTTTGTCCTTACATACAAAGGTGAAAAATGGTTCTCATAAACGTAGTACTTCTCATAAACTTGGTAATTATTCAGCATCACCGTCACACACTTTTAGTTTTAATCATTTCAATTGGTCTTTGTCATTTTTTAATAGATTAAAATTTAAGGTTCCATTCTACATTTTAATTCTATATGAATATATAAATTATGTTTTTTTTTAATTATTTTTCATGCTCCTGGAGTGTCTGTGTTGTGATGTCCAAACATTAACATTGGGATTATTTCTAAAAGGGTTTTTTGCCGTTGGGAAAAAAAAAATCTGATCATGTGAAATATTTGTAATCCGTCAAATAAAAAAATGTGTTTTGAAATTTAAATACCCAGATTTTATTTGACATGTTGTGGCTTGGGAACTGTTTTTATTTGCCGCTCCAGAACATATGTAGTCAAAATAATATAACGCAGTGTACACTGTTAATCTGATAATAATCGTTCAACAAAAGACGTGAGGAAGTAAATGTGAGTTCACAGCTTTTCTACAGCAGAAACAATAAACTATAAAGCAGTGAAGCACTTTCATCCATTTGTAGGCTGCAAAATTCAAAACGCCCAAATTGTGAAGGAATTCAATTCTTATTATTTAACACATTTTAATTAGAATTCTTTTCACTTGAAAGAACTGAGAAATGTGAAGTCATTTCAATAGAGAACGAGGTCATATGTGCTGGAGTTGACTGTCGCTGTGGGAAAACCAAATGACTAGATTGAAATGGGATCAGAAGTAGGTGAACTGACTGGTTCTGGTTCTGTGGAGGTACTGTGACCAGAGTCCTGGCTTCAAACAGCTTGGTTAAACATCAGTACATAGTTTTGCTCCTGTTACTTGCAGGTACTGTACTGTCTGTACTCACAGCAGATTAAAGTAAAAGTTGGTCGGGGTGTTTTTCCCGACCGGCGCTGAGAGGACCAGCAACGGTCCGAAGCGTCCACTGTGACTTTGTCCTTTCCTGCGGGGACACTGAGGCGGGCTGTGGACAGATTGGGGCTGGCAGATGGAGCTGAGCGACCTGTCTCTGTACGCCGGCCGGCTGCGGCGGCGGCGGCGGCTCGGCGGTCGTCACACTGGTATTTGGACGCCATTCGAACGGGCTGACATGGCTTTAGTTTGGCGGCGCGAGGAGAAGGACCACAGTCTCACGGGGGAGTTCCAGATGGCAGGAGAGGCAGGTCAATTACAGCCGCCCGGCGCAGCGGGCCCGGGTCGACCCGCTCGCTTAGGGCCGGCGGGCTCAGCAAAGGTTACGCCCCCCAGTGGCAGGCGACAGCAGAAACCTGGAGCACGGCAGGAAGTGACAGCGAGGACTGCCGGCGGCGTGAGCGCCTCATTGTTCTTCAAGTTTCAGCTGGTGACTCAGACCGACGGGTTCAGCTTCTGGCTTCACCTCTTTTTTCCTGAGCGACCTTTGACCTCCCGCATGAATACACTACATGAAGTTACACAGCGTCACCCTCCAAATACATCCTCTCCCACTGGACGCCCAGAGAAGGGACTAAAGCATGACCAGCTGCAGCCGGTCCTCCAGGCATTCAAGCACCTCCATGACAAGACAGGATGGACTGTCCTCCTGCCTCCAGTGTGTGTGTGTGTGTGTGTGTGTGTGTGTGTGTGTGTGTGTGTGCGTGTGTGTGTGTGTGTGTGTGTGTGCGCGTGTGTGTGTGTGTGTGTGTGCGTGTGTGTGTGTGCCTGGTTGTGTGTGTGTGTGTGCGTGTGCGTGCGTGCGTGCGTGCGTGCGTGCGTGCGTGCGTGCGTGTGTGTGTGTGTGTGTGTGTGTGTGTGTGTGTGTGTGTGTGGGCGTGCGTGTGTGTGTGTGTGTGTGTGCGTGTGTGTGAGTGCGTGCGTGCGTGTGTGTAGCTTTGCCGGGACCACAGTGTGTTGGTTCAAGGTCTGGTTCCAGGTCTGGTTCCAGGTCTGGTTCCAGGTCTGGTTCCAGGTCCAGGTCTGGAGTTGAAGCAGCTGCTGGTTGGGCGACGTCCTGCAGCTCATTGAATTCTTTGTTCAGAAGCTTTTTATGACTGAAGATTGATCCTGAATGTTTTTTACATTCATTTAATCTAATTTTGCATTAAAGCGACAGAACTCTGCGTCCAGCTGAGGATTTTAGTAGAATGAAGTTATTTGTAAAGGATTTTGTTTGGGAGTCTTTATTCATTATTTGTGAATCAGCAAAATAAGTTATTTGTTTTGTATTAAACTTGGAAATACCAACGTCTGTGAAAACAGCAGAGAATTGTTCTTAAAAGAAGTTTTCTTTCTAAAAGCACTTTAGAGGAGCTTGTTGTAGGAAATGTATTGATCGTTTGTTCTGATCTGAATAAGAGATAATGGAGGTGAATTTGTTTACTTTATTTAATGGATGCTGACAAATATACCTTGTTAAAAATAAATCCTGTGTGGGAGGAAGGATGCATCGACAATCCTGATAGTCATAATAATCGTGGTAATTGTTATTATCGAGACAATCGTCAAAATGGTGATAATCTTAATAATTGTGATAACTGCAATGATCATATTAAAGTTAATACTTGTGATAACCGGAATAATGGTGATAATGGTGATAGCCAGGGCGTTCAGCCTCACCAGCATGGTTCTGGACTGTGGGAGGAAACCGCAGTGGAAACATGCTAACTCGTCTGGCGGCAGAGCGCCGCCTCGCTGTACCACGGCTTTGCTAACATCCACGTTGCTGCGTTGCTTTGCTAACATCCACGTTGCTGCGTTGCTTTACTAACATCCACGTTGCTGCGTTGCTTTGCTAACATCCACGTTGCTGTGTTGCTTTGCTAACATCCACGTTGCTGTGTTGCTTTGCTAACATCCACGTTGCTGCGTTGCTTTGCTAACATCCACGTTGCTGCGTTGCTTTACTAACATCCACGTTGCTGCGTTGCTTTGCTAACATCCACGTTGCTGTGTTGCTTTGCTAACATCCACGTTGCTGCGTTGCTTTACTAACATCCACGTTGCTGCGTTGCTTTGCTAACATCCACGTTGCTGCGTTGCTTTGCTAACATCCACGTTGCTGCGTTGCTTTACTAACATCCACGTTGCTGTGTTGCTTTGCTAACATCCACGTTGCTGCGTTGCTTTGCTAACATCCACGTTGCTGCGTTGCTTTACTAACATCCACGTTGCTGCGTTGCTTTGCTAACATCCACGTTGCTGCGTTGCTTTGCTAACATCCACGTTGCTGCGTTGCTTTACTAACATCCACGTTGCTGCGTTGCTTTGCTAACATCCACGTTGCTGTGTTGCTTTGCTAACATCCATGTTGCTGTGTTGCTTTGCTAACATCCACGTTGCTGCGTTGCTTTGCTAACATCCACGTTGCTGCGTTGCTTTACTAACATCCACGTTGCTGCGTTGCTTTGCTAACATCCACGTTGCTGTGTTGCTTTGCTAACATCCACGTTGCTGCGTTGCTTTACTAACATCCACGTTGCTGCGTTGCTTTGCTAACATCCACGTTGCTGCGTTGCTTTGCTAACATCCACGTTGCTGCGTTGCTTTACTAACATCCACGTTGCTGCGTTGCTTTGCTAACATCCACGTTGCTGTGTTGCTTTGCTAACATCCATGTTGCTGTGTTGCTTTGCTAACATCCACGTTGCTGCGTTGCTTTGCTAACATCCACGTTGCTGCGTTGCTTTACTAACATCCACGTTGCTGCGTTGCTTTGCTAACATCCACGTTGCTGTGTTGCTTTGCTAACATCCACGTTGCTGCGTTGCTTTGCTAACATCCACGTTGCTGTGTTGCTTTGCCAACATCCACGTTGCTGTGTTGCTTTGCTAACATCCAAGTTGCTGCGTTGCTTTGTGGTGTTGTGAGACTAAAATCCCTCCAATCAGCAACATGTTGCCATGAAAAGTTGGATAGCACAGTGCTACTTCCCTAGCCTGCTCGCTGGCTGCAAACTGTGGACTGGATTTCCTGACTCATTCCTCCTGGTCTCATTGAGACCCGCCTCCCTTCAGGAAATCCAGTCCACAGTTTGCAGCCAGCGAGCAGAGCAGCAGCAGGGAAACACTGGGGATCATTTCAGCACCATGAAGCAGACCAGGATCATGGATCAGACCAGGATCATGGAGCAGACCAGGATCATGAAGCAGACCAGGATCATGGATCAGGAACCTCTGATCCGTGAATTACGTTGATATCGGAACCCGATACCGATACTGGATCGGACCGATCCCGAGAGCCGAGCCAGGAAGTCTCAAACCGGGAATCCGTTCACTGTGAGGTGAGGGTGTGACACACTGCACCTGTAAAAGCACCTGACTGGTCAGTAAAGCCTCGGTCCCCTCCAGGGTGATTTATGGCTCCGTGTGCAGTCTCACGTTATTCTATACAGTTGTTCTATAAAGACGTTAATATTCACATTAATTAACTCTGAAATCCCAGCCGGGCCGGATGCTACCGGAGGGGAGAATTCACCTGAAATAACCTTCAAGTTATTTTTACTTCACAGGTTCCTCGTTACATGAAACTGGGTTGTAATCTTGGTGTAAAAGAGATTACCATGACCTTTCTGCAGTCCTGAACAATAATCTAATATCTCTGCAGTGTGAGTATGAGCGAGGTGACGGTGGGAGGAGGGACTGTTCCTGGTGAATATTTTAGTGTTTCACTCACTCTGGACTCTCCGGGCTCTGGCTGTGACAGAGACGGGATTTGACAGAATCCTGATAATCGTAGTTGAAGTTTGTTGTAAACAAGGTTCAGGTTCTTTCAAACAAGCTGCTCAGCAAACACGAAAACACTTTGTTTTTCTAACCAGTCCCAGTTGTCGTGTGTATTTTTATTGTTTTTCATTAAAACACGCGAGGTATTCACACAACAAGAGGGATTATTAATCATTCCTCCTTCACATCAGTTCAGACTGAGGAAGCAAAGTGTTGCAGGACGATCGGCGCTGATGATCGGCGCTGAGAGCTTTGGGGGTTTGTGGACTTCCTGTCTGCATTTATTAAAAATAATAATTACTACAGGTTAGAAAATGTTGAAGCACAACAAATTAGAAATGTTTGTTTTGCTGGAAAAATAATGTCAAACATTTAATGCAGACGAATTGAAACCAGCGTGAGCTTCAACCTGCTTTACTGAGACACAAAACATCCTGTCCTGTCCAGAAGTTAGAGGTTCAATTCCCCGTCTCCTCTTCTGCACATGTTGAAGTGTGTTTTTGGAAACTGAAAGCAGCTGCCACCACCACTGTGTGTGTGTGTGTGTGTGTGTGTGTGTGTGTGTGTGTGTGTGTGTGTGTGTGTGTGTGTGTGTGTGTGTGTGTGTGTGTGTGTGTGTGTGTGTGTGTGTGTGTGTGTGTGTGTGTGTGTGTGTGTGTGTGTGTGTGTGTGTACGATGTACTGCAGTGGTACATATTGTCCTTGAAGTGTGCAGTGTCAGGTTTCAGTAACGCCACCTTTGTGCAGCAGGGGGCAGTAGTGAGTGCTCGCCATGTTTCCGTTGTTAGTGAATTGAAGGTGCTTCTTCCGTGGTGTTGAACTGACGACAGACTGAATGTGCGAGGGACTTTTTATTGTTTGCGGCGAAGCACAGATACCCAGTGACGTCGTCTTTCATTTGGGGATTATTTGTCTCATCTTACTTGACTTTAAATGTTGCGTGATGTGTTTTTTAAACACGCGTTGGTGAATCTACTTTTTAATTTTCACGCTGCTTGTAAAGCGTCAGACTGAAAGGAATCATTTCACTACTGACATCCATTTCATTAATTTGCTTTACAACGAGCTTTATGGGAGAGTATTGAAGGAAAAATACTAAAACCTTCATGCGCTTCAGAAAAAGTCGAAAATCAAAGTTGAGATTATTTTTTTCACGGAGAGACGTCTGTCCGTCCCTCATCATCTGTCCGTCCCTCATCATCTGTCCGTCCCTCATCATCTGTCCGTCCCTCATCATCTGTCCGTCCCTCATCATCTGTCCGTCCCTCATCATTTGCTCTTAGATGTGAATTCACATTAAATCACTTAATTGTGACTATATCGGGTTGCTTGCTGTTTATGAACACGTGATTTTCCACAGGATTTCCTTGATTAATAAGAACATTTAAATAATCAGCCGGGTTTTTGTCCTTCGTACTGGATGGCTGCTCTGTCTCTTCTCGTCCTGATACAGTATATATATATATATATATATATATATATATATATATATATATGTATATATATATATATACTTATACGCCACATTTTGTCCTGAAGCTTCTTTTCACCACTTCATTAAACCTGCCGTGCGTTTTGTAGAAGCAGCCACACGCGCTGGCATGAGGACGGACGGACGGACGGACGGACGGATGAAAAAAAATCTTGACTTTGATTTTTGACTTTTTCTGAAGCGCATGAAGGTTGTTGTTGTTTTTATCCTCTGAATTATTATTTTTTCTTCCGCAGAGCTTCAAGTTTCAACATCCAAGTTCACCTTTTGTTTGTCGTTGGTGTGAAGCTTTGTGCTTTTCCTTTTCATTAAGAAGAAAACATGGACGTGTGATAACATTCTCCATTTTCAGGCTTCAGGAAGTTCTTAGTATTTTTCCTGTCTCTGCTCTGCTAACGCCACGTGACGTCATGTCGCAGTATTTTTATTCTTTTTTAATTGAAGTCTCTTTTCGTCCGTATTGAACCATACACATTGCTTCATAGCAGCAGGGTCAGTTGTTTAGTTGACCTCTTTATCAGGACGATTGTGTAGCTGTACATTACACTTAATTCTGTTCAGGTTTTCTGAGAATGTTTTGTACTTCTTTGCACAATAAGCAGAGTGACATTGTGCAGTAGTTTGACTGTCTGTGGCCAATCGAAGGATCTAGATTCACTCCACTGAAATATCCGACTCCAGCAGTTGGTATCAAACCGTAGGACATGTAGAAATGTCTTTAGTGAGCTGAAGTCTGCTGCGACCCCGAGAGTCGGTGGATTCAGGCGCTAAATAATAAATGTAGTATTACTGCATTAATGGGAGGCGGGGCAGCTTGGAGAGCCGCTGATTGACAGCTGTGATTGACAGCTCATTCACCTCAGGTCCACACACACACACACACACACACACACACACACACACACACACACACACACACACACACACACACACACACACACACACACACACACATTGCTGTTACCTTCTAACCTGAGTGTGACCTGCACTTGTCCTCACCTTCATGATTAAAAATGAAAATTACTTTTAGTTCCCAGCAGAATGACAAGTCCTCATAATGTGAGTGTCTAAACAAATATAGTTCCCCAGAATGATAATAAAACGGTAATAACACACACACACAGACACAAACACCCACCCACCCACCCACACCCACACACCCACACACCCACACACACACACACACACACACGCACACACACACACACACACACACACACACACACACACACACACACACACACACACACACACACACAATGACCTCGCCCTGACCTCCGCCTCACCTTTTTAATAATTAAAGTGTCTAAACAGATTTAGGTCCTCACAACAGTCATAAAACTAGTTAACGTCTCCTGCATCCATTTAATATAATAAATCCATGTAAACATGGAGGAGCTTCCATAAAAACACAACAGAAAAAGACTAAAAGTAGCCGTAAAATACATTAAAAAAAAACCATGTCTTTATATATTGCGTTTATCTAAATAAGATGTTTATTAAAGTTGAAATGAACAATATAAATTTAACGTCACATGCACACACTGAGAAATTCTTTATATTCATTGTGAAATCTGTGGAAAATCATTCATTCTTCTTTTGTAGATTTATTTTGAAAGTGTTCATTTCAGAACATATAATTTATTTATTTGACCATTTTAGAACCCCCCAAAATGTTTTCAACATGCATACATTCTCATGAAGTGTTTCCCCCTTGTTCCAATATTTTACAGTGCAAATTATGGTGTGTGTGTGTGTGTGTGTGTGTGTGTGTGTGTGTGTGTGTGTGTGTGTGTGTGTGTGTGTGTGTGTGTGTGTGTGTGTGTGTGGTGTTGAAGCATTTGGGCCATGACCAGTATATATATATATATATATATATATATATATATATATATATATATATATATATAATATTAGGGCGTTGCAATTTGGCCCAAAAAAACAAATGTATGATTTTTTTAGAGAAATATTCAAGAAATATTTTTTTCTCAATACATTTAAAAATGACTGCAGACGTCAGATATATTGTCAAAAGTGGAACTTTATTGCTGTGATTGTCTTCAGAGTTAAAATGCATAGAAACAATCCTAAAATAAAAAGTAAATGAGGCTCCGTCATTCAACAAATTTAAGCAAATATGGAAACCCACAAGGAACGGTGGAACGTTGGAATGTTGGAACGTTGGAACGGAACCCGAAAAATGCCAAAAAGCTGCGTGGAGAAAAAAACTTGAATTTGCAAAATAAAAATCTTTTTTAGTTACAAATTCGATATATATATATATATATATATATATATATATATATATATATATATATATATATACTGTCCAGTTTCATTTTGAGTGGCTGGTAAAATATTGCTATAATAACCTTTAATGGTAGTACACAGTGTACGTGATGAAACTGTCTCGAATTTTACAAGATCAAATAATTAGTACTGAAAATTACTACAATCTCAACATAAAGTCTATTTTAATGAAACTTTCTGGTGCAAAATACAAATTTGAAAGCGCGGCGGTGAGGATTTAAGAGCGGCGGTGAGGATTTAAGAGCGGCGGTGAGGATTTAAGAGCGGCGGCCGCCACTCCTAAATGAATGTAGAGGAAACACTGGTTGAATATTTCTTAGTACACATGAGACACCCAGGGGACTTTGTTAAACCTACTAGACTATGCATTGTGCTGAATTGTGACATTTGTTTTTAAGATTTAAGATGTTTAATTAATTCTTTTCATGGCAATGAACCAGTTTTGCTGAAGGTTCCATTTCCTTTGACGTTCCTGTTAAAGAGACAAAAGCATCTCAAGACAGAAACTAGAGGGATGTGATTGATAAAGACTGAAGGATCAGGAGGAAGCAGTGGGACGTTTAGAGGAAGACCAACAGTTGCAGTCTGACAGTAATGAAGAAACCAAAACACGTCAGATATGATCTATTTTTAATGGCTGTGGGATGTAATCAGCTCAGATTTTCAGGTAGTCGTCTCTTTTCACTACATATTCACCTAAATGGTTTCAGAGGGTTTCAGCTGCAAACAGATCTTCCACTTCACCTTGGTGAATATCAAAAGTGCTTCAGGTTTCATGAAGACGGATAAATATCTCCTCTTTAAATGAAAGAACTCCCAGTGCTGGCTTTGTAAAGTGCTCGCTCACTTACCGTCACATGTTGCTGTGTGTTTGTACTGTTATTAGTGATTTTGAGGCTTGGCAGATGTCAAACGTTGTGTAATCCAAGTAGAAAAAGCCTGTGGCCAGTGAAAGCACTCCAACCATCGCTCATAGAGGGAGGGGGCTGAACAATCTGAACCTCTGTGGAGGAAGGGGGTTTCCTCTGTGGCTGCAAACTTCCAACAATTAAGATTTGATTGTTTTTGACATGTAATTGATTTGAATTCTCTTGATAAATATTAACACCTCATTAATTATGGATGATTCCGATGAAATGTTATTTAGGCCTTGTCATGCTTCGCCAGCTTTTTTTGTTTTTTGCAGCGCCCCTAGTGGCAAACATGCATGTTACTTCTGAGTATGTCCTGTTAAATACATCCTCAACATAATTACCGTGGGATAGGAGAGAAGTAAGGAACAGCTCTAACACTACTGTACTACCATTTTGTGCCACCAGATGGTGCAGTGAGCCACTGTGCTGATTTTCCTGAATTCACTATATTCATAACTACCAGAGTATTCCGACTTCTTGGCAAGACTTTCTGGAAATAGTTATTTCTTTTCTTTCAGACCAGTAATAATCTCCCTGACTGGCACCACCATTCATGTACTGTACCTTTAAACCCAATTCAGTGGAAACCATTTGACAACACAAATGTGTCTCTAATGGAAGACGAGCACCATTTGTGAAATGTAACAATTTAGTGAAGTTTGT
The DNA here is from genome assembly GCF_963383615.2 of Lipophrys pholis. Taxonomy (NCBI): domain Eukaryota; kingdom Metazoa; phylum Chordata; class Actinopteri; order Blenniiformes; family Blenniidae; genus Lipophrys; species Lipophrys pholis. The sequence goes on along the minus strand of NC_137628.1, from coordinate 34,308,849 downwards.
TGGTAAAATAGCCCTGTGACCTGTTCAAGTTTATCCTGTCCTCACCTGTCCTCACCTGTCCTCACCTGTCCTCACCTGTCCTCACCTGTCCTCACCTGTCCTCACCTGTTGATGACTCATAACGCATTCATTATACAAGGCTTCCTGTCTTCCCCACGGACCCAAAACTGGACACAAAAAGCCACAAGTAAAGTTTTGTATAAATTCCCAAGACATTATATGGACGTCTTGTCTGGAAGTCATATGAACGTCAATAAAAAAAAAAGAAGTGTGACTCCACCGGGGATCAAATCCACATTAACCTGCACAAAATAACCTCTGGAATACGTTAACATGATCAACAAACCAATAATTGACCCCAAACATGCATGAGCATCAGAATTATAAAAAAAAGAAAGGTCCAGACTACCAGAGCTCCAGTCCTCGGTACCATCATGTACAACACAGTGCTGAATATTAATACTACAGTTTATAGACTTTACCTTCAGACAGAAGCTCCACAGACCTGGATCAGCTCCTGCTGCTGCTCCTCAGAGTCCCACACATTGTTTATAGTAGGAAATCCAACATTTACCAGGTTTCCTCCTTTGAAATTGAGCGGCTGTCTGTTTAAACTTTAAAGTGACGTTTAAGACTAGCGCCCCCACACTTCAATGGTGAGGACAGGAACTGCATGCAGGCCTCAAGCACTAATAAAAATACGTAAAAATAGACTAAATTAACACGATCATGAAAACAAAACTGGAAGCAAACAAAAGGAAATGCATGAGAAAAAACAACATTTTACTAATATTTTGAGACCACCCCCCCCCCCCAAATTTAATAAATCATGTCTCTTTGGGGGGGGGGGGGGGTGATGATGATGGCAATGAAGATGATGGATGGACGGATGATGATGATGATGATGGATGATGATGATGGATGGATGGATGATGATGATGATGATGGTGATGATGGAAGACTGGATGAGGGATGGAGGGATGATGGATGGATGGATGAGGGTTGGATGTTCACCTCGGGGGTGGTCAAAGTAATTTAATATTTCATATCGTTAATTAAAAATAAATTTGTCATGTATTAATGAATCGTTTTGAGGAATCACCTGGAACCAGGCTCAGTTGAAAGAAAACACTTAAGTGCGTTTATGGAGGTATTATTGGTGTAAAAGGTTTGAGCACTTGTAAAAGTGGAATTTGTAGTTGTGTACTGTGAATTTGTAGTTGTGTACCCTGAACTTGTAGTTGTGTACTGTGAATTTGTAGTTGTGTACCCTGAACTTGTAGTTGTGTACTGTGAATTTGTAGTTGTGTACCCTGAACTTGTAGTTGTGTACTGTGAATTTGTAGTTGTGTACCCTGAACTTGTAGTTGTGTACTGTGAATTTGTAGTTGTGTACCCTGAAGTTGTAGTTGTGTACTGTGAATTTGTAGTTGTGTACTGTGAATTTGTAGTTATGTACTGTGAATTTGTAGTTGTGTACCCTGAATTTGTAGTTGTGTACCCTGAACTTGTAGTTGTGTACTGTGAACTTGTAGTTGTGTACTGTGAATTTGTAGTTGTGTGCTGTGAATTTGTAGTTGTGTACTGTGAATTTGTAGTTGTGTACTGTGAACTTGTAGTTGTGTACTGTGAATTTGTAGTTGTGTACCCTGAACTTGTAGTTGTGTACCCTGAACTTGTAGTTGTGTACTGTGAATTTGTAGTTGTGTACCTGTAGAAATTTCTCTTCACAAGTACAACACCACACTTACACAGTCACAAATTCGTAATTACAGGAGCACAAATCCTGTTTTACAAGTTTACAGATTAAAATAACTGACACGCTCTTATTTTTCCTACAATTGTTGCAGTTGTATTTGGTGAAAAACATTTGTGCTCCGAAATCGATGTGAAGTTCTTCTCCACAAGTCAGGGATTCTTTATCTACTAATCAGCTCTCAGCTGAGATTTTGGGTGAAAAACTACCTGTGGTTCAGTAAATGGAGAATAAAGGCGGAGCTTATCTGAGATTGATGGATTTCACAGCCAATAAGGAGAGAGTATTCAGATTTTTGATTGTATCATTATTATTAATGAGACTTTGACTCAAGTGAACTCTGTTACTGAGTGAAAATAACACTTAACCTTTTTAAGTGTCTTTGTAGTAATGTTAAGTATTGCAATAACAATATGATTTGTCTTAAATACAGATGCTTAAATAAATACTGCCAATGCCTTTGCTCTTCCAAATAACAGTGCTCTTTCTCTTGGCTCTGATTCCCACCAGCTGTCACTCTGCATTAATTTCACGTTGTTTTCTCGCCGTTGTTCTTTGGCCACTGTTTCACAAGTGTTTGTTAACATGGAGATGACTGATCTTGGCCTGGTTGACAGGAGGATAAAGGCAAACTGCCCCTTATACAGCCTAACAGTGCAGACCTGCACCTTTTAGTGTCACAGTTCCTCACAAACTCTCCAGTCTGGACTCCGGCTGAAAATCAGAGACGACAGAAGAGACTTGAGGTTCCGTCTGCTTTGGGCTTTTCTCCAGTCTACTGTGGACCTTGAAAATGCTGGGAGACTTCTAATGGGGTGGGGCTAAACAAACACCGCTGGGGCAGCAGAGAGGTCTGTAGACCACTGCTGGGGCAACATAGAGGCATGTAGACCACTGCTGGAGCAACATGGAGCAACATAGAGGCATGTAGACCACTGCTCAGGCAACATAGAGGCATGTAGACCACTGCTGGAGCAACATGGAGCAACATAGAGGCATGTAGACCACTGCTCAGGCAACATGGAGCAACATAGAGGCATGTAGACCACTGCTGGGGAAACATAGAGGCATTTAGACCACTGCTGGAGCAACATGGAGCAACATAGAGGCATGTAGACCACTGCTGGAGCAACATGAAGCAACATAGAGGCATGTAGACCACTGCTGGAGCAACATGGAGCAACATAGAGGCATGTAGACCACTGCTCGGGCAACATAGAGGCATGTAGACCACTGCTGGGGCAGCATAGAGGCATGTAGACCACTGCTGGGTAAACATAGAGGCATTTAGACCACTGCTGGAGCAACATGGAGCAACATAGAGGCATGTAGACCACTGCTCAGGCAACATAGAGGCATGTAGACCACTGCTGGGGCAGCATAGAGGCATGTAGACCACTGCTGGAGCAACATAGAGGCATGTAGACCACTGCTGGGTAAACATAGAGGCATTTAGACCACTGCTGGAGCAACATGGAGCAACATAGAGGCATGTAGACCACTGCTGGAGCAACATAGAGGCATGTAGACCACTGCTGGGGCAGCATAAAGGCATGTAGACCACTGCTGGAGCAACATGGAGCAACATGGAGGCATGTAGACTATTGCTGGGGCAGCATAAAGGCATGTAGACCACTGCTGGAGCAACATGGAGCAACATAGAGGCATGTAGATCACTGCTGGAGCAACATGGAGCAACATAGAGGCATGTAGACCACTGCTGGGGCAACATAGAGGCATGTAGACCACTGCTGGAGAAACATAGAGTTCTGTAGACTACTGCTGGGGCAACATAGAGGCATGTAGACCACTGCTGGAGAAACATAGAGTTCTGTAGACCACTATGGAGAAACATGGAGGTCTGTAGACCACTGCTGGAGCAGCAAAGATATCTGTAGACCACTGCTGGAGCAACATGAAGGACTGTAGACCACTGCTACAGCAACATAGAGGTCTGTAGGCCACTGTTGGGGCAACGTAGAGTTCTGTAGACCACTGCTGCGATACTTTAAAGTTCTGTAGACCACTGCTGGAGCAACATAGAGGATTTTAGACCACTGGTAAGGCAAAATTGGGGTCTGTAGGCCACTGCTGGGCCAACATAAGAGGTCTGTAGACCACTACTAGCACAACGTAGAAGTCTGTAGGCCACTGCTGGTTTAACGTAAAGGTCTGTAGACCACTACTGTGGCACCATAGAGGTCTGTAGACCACTGCTAGGGAAATATAGAGGTCTGTAGGCCACTGCTGGGGCAACGTAGAGGTCTGTAGACCACTGCTGGGGAAACATAGACATTTGTAGACAACTGTTGAGGCAACATAGAGGTCTGTAGGCCACTGCTGGGGCAACGTGGCGGTCTGTAGACCACTGCTAGGGCAACATAGAGGTCTGTAGGCCACTGTTGGGGCAACGTAGAGTTCTGTAGACCACTGCTGCGATACTTTAAAGTTCTGTAGACCACTGCTGGAGCAACATAGAGGATTTTAGACCACTGGTAAGGCAACATTGGGGTCTGTAGGCCACTGCTGGGCCAACATAAGAGGTCTGTAGACCACTACTAGCACAACGTAGAAGTCTGTAGGCCACTGCTGGTTTAACGTAAAGGTCTGTAGACCACTACTGTGGCACCATAAAGGTCTGTAGACCACTACTGGGCCAACATAGAGGTCTGTAGACCACTGCTAGGGAAATATAGAGGTCTGTAGGCTACTGCTGGGGCAAAGTAGAGGTCTGTAGACCACTGCTGCGGCACTATAAAAGTCTTTAGACCACTATTGGGGCAACGTGGAGGTCTGTAGACCACTGCTCGGGCAACATATAGGTCTGTAGGCCACTGCTGGGGTAACGTAGAGTTCTGTAGACCACTGCTGCGACACTATAAAGTTCTGTAGACCACTGCTGGAGCAACATAGAGTATCTTTGACCACTGGTGAGGCAACATAGGGGTCTGTAGGCCACTGCTGAGCCAACATAAGAGGTCTGTGGACCACTGCTGGCACAACATAGAGGTCTGTAGGCCACTGCTGGGGCAATGTAAAGGTCTGTAGACCACTGCTGTGGCACTATAAAGGTCTGTAGACCACTACTGGGCCAACATAGAGGTCTGTAGACCACTGCTAGGGAAATATAGAGGTCTGTAGGCCACTGCTGGGGCAACATAGCGTTCTGTAGACCACTGCTGCGATACTATAAAGTTCTGTAGACCACTGCTGGAGAAACATAGAGGATTTTAGACCACTGGTAAGGCAACATTGGGGTCTGTAGGCCACTACTGAGCCAACATAAGAGGTCTGTAGACCACTACTGGCACAACATAGAGGTCTGTAGGCCAATGCTGGGGCAAGATAGAGGTCTGTAGACCACTGCTGGGGTACAATAAAGGTTTGTAGACCATTATTGGGGCAACATAGAGATTTGTAGTCCACTGCTGGGCCAACATAGAGGTCAGTAGACCGCTGCTAGGGCAACATAGAGGTCTCTAGGTCACTGCTGGGGCAACGTAGAGGTCTGTAGACCACTGTTTAGGCAATGTAGAGGTCTGTAGACCACTACCAGCAATATAGAGATTTGTAGACGACTACTGCGATATTATAAAGGTCTGTAGACCACTGCTGGGTAGTGCTGTCACGATACCAACATTTTCGTATTGATACCGATACCACCATGTAGTTTGATACTTTCGATACTTTGATACTTTTCCAAATAAACAGAGAACACAAAAAAACGTCATTAGATCCGGCCTGTCTTCAGTCGGACCAGTGTCTTTCAATGGTTTGTTACTAGGCAGTAATCCTTATAACATTAAATAACTAAAATAAACTATTTTCATATTTTCATATTTTATATTATTTATTATATTATATTTATAATACTAATATTTATAATGGCTTACTTTGTTTTCCAAAGCTATATTTTCATGGGTATATAAGTTACTAGCTGTGGTTCTTTTCACTCCTTCTGCAGGTCTGGGTGTTTGTCCTTCAGGAGTTTACCAGGTTAGTAGTGTAGCAGGTTAGTAGTGTAGCAGGTTAGTAGTGTTTCCACTCTGGACCAGACGTGTTCTCTAACACTGTTTACACAGCTGCTCTTTTGTTTTGAAGCCAAAGTTCTTCATATAGTACTTCATATAGTACTTCTAGTACCTGTTGTTTCTGCAAGTTGTGTCCTTGTGGATGTATCAGCAGTCTCTCTCTCTGTCTCTCTCTGTCTCTGTCTCTGTCTCTCTCTCTCTCTCTCTCTCTCTCTCTCTCTCTCTCTCTCTCTCTCTCTCTCTCTCTGTCTCTCTCTCTCTCTCTCTCTCTCTCTCTCTCTCTCTGTCTCTGTCTCTGTCTCTCTCTCTCTCTCTCTCTCTCTCTCTCTCTTCTCTCTGTCTCTCTCTCTCTCTCTCTCTCTCTCTCTCTCTCTCTCTCTCTCTCTCTCTCTCTGTCTCTGTCTCTGTCTCTCTCTCTCTCTCTCTCTCTCTCTGTCTCTGAGTCAGTTACACATGCTCACTCTCACATGGACGTAAACGCCAGGTCATTTACTCATGCGCATCCGGTATTATTTTCAAAGTACAAGCTCGGTTGAGAGAAGATTGTTTTGAAAATATGTTGTTTTGACTTTTATTTTGAAGTTGTGTAGGTCGAGTATGAAGCGTTTATTGAGTTGTGGATCTCGGGGTCGGAGCGCTCGCACCTCGCAAAAAAATAAATAAAACAACTTTCCACACTTTCCATTGTCCAAAACATCCAAAACAGCCGGCCGACGCCTCCCCCTCAGAGAGACTGACTCTCCTCGGTGCAAATTACAACAGTGATGCTCCGCGGCCACGTAAAAAAAAAAAAGGTACCGGTACCAGTCGGGCCCAGTATAGTATCGTTTTAAAAGCGTCAGTACCGCGATACCAATACTATACTGGTATACCGAACAACCCGACTGCTGGGGACACAGAGGTTTATAGAATACTGCAAGGCAACGTAGAGGTTGGTAGGCCACTGCTGGAGCAGCATAAAGGTCTGTAGGACCACTGCTGGAGGCAACGTAGAGGTCTGTAGGCCACTGCTGGAGCAGCATAAAGCTCTGTAGGACCACTGCTGGGGGCAACGTAGAGGTCTGTAGGCCACTACTGGAGCAGCATAAAGGTCTGTAGGACCACTGCTGGGGGCAACGTAGAGGTCTGTAGGCCACTACTGGAGCAGCATAAAGGTCTGTAGGACCACTGCTGGAGGCAACGTAGAGGTCTGTAGGCCACTACTGGAGCAGCATAAAGGTCTGTAGGACCACTGCTGGAGGCAACGTAGAGGTCTGTAGGCCACTACTGGAGCAGCATAAAGGTCTGTAGGACCACTGCTGGGGGCAACGTAGAGGTCTGTAGGCCACTGCTGGAGCAGCATAAAGGTCTGTAGGACCACTGCTGGAGGCAACGTAGAGGTCTGTAGGCCACTACTGGAGCAGCATAAAGGTCTGTAGGACCACTGCTGGGGGCAACGTAGAGGTCTGTAGGCCACTGCTGGAGCAGCATAAAGGTCTGTAGGACCACTGCTGGAGCAACGTAGAGGTCGGTAGGCCACTGCTGGGGGCAACGTAGAGGTCTGTAGGATCACTGCTGGGGGCAACGTAGAGGTCTGTAGGCCACTACTGGAGCAACATAAAGGTCTGTAGACCACTTCTGGGGGCAACGTAGAGGTCTGTAGGCCACTACTGGAGCAGCATAAAGGTCTGTAGGACCACTGCTGGAGGCAACGTAGAGGTTGGTAGGCCACTGCTGGAGCAGCATAAAGGTCTGTAGGACCACTGCTGGAGGCAACGTAGAGGTTGGTAGGCCACTGCTGGAGCAGCATAAAGGTCTGTAGGACCACTGCTGGAGGCAACGTAGAGGTCTGTAGGCCACTGCTGGGGGCAACGTAGAGGTCTGTAGGCCACTGCTGGAGCAGCATAAAGGTCTGTAGGACCACTGCTGGGGGCAACGTAGAGGTCTGTAGGCCACTGCTGGAGCAGCATAAAGGTCTGTAGGACCACTGCTGGGGGCAATGTAGAGGTCTGTAGGCCACTACTGGAGCAGCATAAAGGTCTGTAGGACCACTGCTGGAGGCAACGTAGAGGTCTGTAGGCCACTACTGGAGCAGCATAAAGGTCTGTAGGACCACTGCTGGGGGCAACGTAGAGGTCTGTAGGCCACTGCTGGAGCAGCATAAAGGTCTGTAGGACCACTGCTGGAGGCAACATAGAGGTCTGTAGGCCACTGCTGGGGGCAACGTAGAGGTCTGTAGGATCACTGCTGGGGGCAACGTAGAGGTCTGTAGACCACTGCTGGAGCAACATAAAGGTCTGTAGGCCACTGCTGGGGGCAACGTAGAGGTCTGTAGGCCACTACTGGAGCAGCATAAAGGTCCGTAGACCACTGCTGGAGCAACATAAAGGTCTGTAGGCCACTGCTGGGGGCAACGTAGAGGTCTGTAGAGCACTGCTGGGGTAGCAGAGAGGTCTGTAGACCACTACTGGAGCAACATAAAGGTCTGTAGGCCACTGCTGGAGCAACATAAAGGTCCGTAGACCACTGCTGGGGTAGCAGAGAGGTCTGTAGAGCACTGCTGGGGTAGCAGAGAGGTCTGTAGACCACTACTGGAGCAACATAAAGGTCTGTAGGCCACTGCTGGAGCAACATAAAGGTCCGTAGACCACTGCTGGGTTAGCAGAGAGGTCTGTAGACCACACCAACTAATGTCGACTGAGTTGACTGAGGAGAATGAATGAGATTCCTTCGTGTAGAACGATTCCAGATAATGATTGTGAGGTGTCATGGCTTGATTTGAAGATGTGAGCAGTCGTGATCACTGTGACCGCGGCACAAACTTCAGCTCATCTTTGTCCAGCAGTCTGTCCATCTTCTTGAATCATCATCTTGACAATAAATAAGTGGAGGATAAAACTAATAATATTTCATCAGAAGACATTGTAGGAGTGAGTGGGGCTTCAGGATGTCTGGTGAACATGCTCTATGTGGTCATGGTGAGTTGCCGTGACGATGTGGCTTCATGATGTGTCTTACTTTTTCCAATTAACAGTGCTCTTTCTCCTATTCTTCATTTAAAACAGCTGCAACTCTTCTCCATCCCCTCATCATCATCCATCAGTAACATGCTAGAACCTGCCACGTTCACGAAGGTGAGTCTGCCTCTGGTCACATAGTGTAACGTCACTATTATAGAGGCACTTCTCAGTCTTCAACAGGCTGAAAACACTGAAAGCTTGTTGGGATGGTTGGTCCGGCTCTCGGCAGTGGTCTGCCGGGTTCGGGGACATCGTGTCCTCATGCGTCAGGTATTGACTCCACAGTTTGGGCCACATGGTGTGAGGACCTGAGTGGAGGCAGTGTGGTCTGAACTGGAGTGTGAAGTCTGCTCACTGGAGGGACCAGAGCAGTTTTAGCGTCTCACTCCTCTGATGACTTTCTACTCGTTTCACTGCTTCTCAGACGAAGAAAGATTGTGCTGTTGGTGACAGCGTCTGTTCAGAGAGCTCTTACTGGGAGTGGAAATGAACATCAAGCTCTGGCTGTTCTTTTGTTTGACTTGTTTACACCTGATCCTGCAGCTTCATGAGTTTTTTAGTTCATAGTCAGCGGAGATTACAGCGGACTCTCGGGCTGTAATTACTCAGGTGATTTTAAAGAAAGGAATAGATGACCACTTCCTTTTAGTTGCAGTGGGGAAACATCTCAGCAGGTTGCTCTTCTCCTGAAGAACACAGATACTTGTATTTATGGAGCCAATGGTAGTATTGACGTTTGGCAGGCAAATATTGAGAAAGACAAATACCTCTTATTGAGTGACACTTTAACAAATGTTGAACTTCATTCTATCTCTCTCACTCTCACACATTTCCAACCAGTCTGAGGACTTTGACTGATGATCCATTTCTGATGACTTATTCACTCTTCTGCTCACCCCAACTTTACTCCAACCTCTAACCTAAGGTTTACATCTCAAACCTGCGGTGGCTCTCGTGTCCGACTCTAACATGTTCTCTACGTTTGATTGAAAAGAAGCAAACAAGCCCACTCCCGTTCATTCAGGATCCACTGTGTCCATTTTAGTGCAAACATATTCTTCCATCAGCTTCACTGCCAACTGCCACTGTGATCCTCTCTAATCTGCGGTCGTCCCCAGTTGTTCACTCATCGCTCAGTAGGTTCTGGCCTGTGGCTTGAAGCTTTGCCTGGGAGAAAATGATTAGTGCTTTTACTCTGTCACTTCCTGTTCCTGTGTGACCCCCCCCCAGCTAGGTCAGTAGGTAGAGCCTGAGACTCTCAATCCCAAGGTAGAGGGTTGGTGTCCCTCTCCTTCCTGTGGGCTCTCCACCTGCAGATAAATTGTGGTTCCAATAACTCAAAATATGTCAGATGGGGTTGAGGGTTGAGCCAACACCACCAAGGTGATGTGTCCGTCATCCTCCACTGTTCAACAACAGAAAGTGATTTAAAGGAGTGATCCAGTTGGACATGCCAACAATGTTTAATAGCATCATGAGGGCGTCCGCTCCCCGCCTCAGTGTTGTTGTGACGATAAAGTGGTCCTGTTTTGGTCTTTTTATCATCGCTAAGTGCACAGACACCACGGATCACAATGTGCTGCGTACTGTTTTCATTGAAAGAGCCAAACAAAAGTCTTCAGCAGATAAAAGCCGAGCGTTACACCCTTTAATGTCCACGCCTGGAAATAAATAACTAACAAAGGCATTCCTTTCTTTGGGGCTATTAGAGGCAAAAATCACTACTTTCTATTATGAAACTGTGCCAACAGAATTTTCTTGATTGTTTTCTTTATCGAGGAAAAATGGCTGCTTGTATGGATTTTGTATAAGTCTACATGTGCTGTGATTAAATGCTGGTTGACAGTGTATTTAATTTGTTGACATTGTTTTGCTCATCATAATTCACAGTTTGAACTTGTATGTGTGAAGCAAGCAGCAGACCAGTGCAGTGTGCTGTGTAGACCAGCCTTTAGGTTGGACTCCATCTTTAATATCACACTGTTAAACAGGTCTGCAGCAGCAAGGGGTTCACCCCCGGAAGCTCAATGGGACCAGAGGTTTCCCAGCGCGATGCCGAGCCGAGCTCACACTCCTACACTCTGATTAAAACAGGAAACGGCCTCTTTCTATTCAACCTTTCATGATTCTGCTGTGTGATCAGAACTGAGCGGATCAAACAGGGACAGGGACTTAAAAGAAGACATCTCTGAATGGATCATTAGAAGCCTGAGACACACACACACACACACACACACAGAAGTTTGTGGTCGAGCACAGAGGAAGCAATGAGGCGTTGTTTTTTTATTCAGAAAACATAAAAACAAGATAAAACCGGTACTAATCAACAAAGTTTGATTTAAAATGGATTTGGACAGAAACAAGGAAACACGGTCATTAAGTAGCTCTGGAGTTGTGGCTCCATGGAGTTTAAGTAATCAGATTAGGATTGCACTATGAAAACACACTCTCTGATTGAAATCATGAGGGATGATGATCCAGTCAGAATCCAGAGAGACGGCATGTTGGATGTGATTCAAAACATGATGCTTCACACATAGAGTTAAAAAAAATACTGTGGTCGCAAACATCCCACAGAATACATTGTGCTCATCCAATAATCAATCTGCTCACTTCAATCGATGAACGGCATTTTCTGATTCCTCGAGTGCAAAGACTTCCATCAGATTGATAACTGCTGATCCATTGATTTAGAAGTGTTCTCATCTCCTACCAGGAAGTAAACACTACCAACTAGTTTCATGCAATATCGCGACGATCCGTCAGATACCTGACGCCCCCTGGTGGTGTGGCGGTGAATTAGTGATGCAGAACTTCTGAAGATCTTGGATGGCGTCGAAGCATTGGGACTGCCATTTGCTTTGTATCTGGGCGAAGCAGAAGTGGAGACAGACACCAATTCAATAATTAAAGGCCTGTTTCCCTACTGCCACAATTCTCTAAAATACTAGAAAAACTATTTACTCACAGATTGGACAAACTTATTGATAAAGCCAAACTGCTATCTAAAAGCCAATATGGATTCAGATCACAAAGATCCTCCTCGCTGCATTAATAGAATCAATAGCAGAAATCAGAAGCTCTTGAGACAAAAAGAAATGTGCAGTCAGGGTTCATCCACCTTTCTATTCAATACATCATGAACAATATCCAAGACTGTGTGTATGTACTACTCAAAAAGAGCAAATACTGACAGTGATCCCAACGTTTCTGACCAAAGTAAAACAAGTGAGGTGGTCCAAGAGTACCGAGGAATCACTCTCGACTCACAACTTCTTTTCACACGACAGATCAAAAACACTGAATAGAATTAAGTTTACCCTGTCCAACTTAAGGTTTGTTAGAACCAATCAAACTCTTGAGTCAGCAAAACTGTATTTTGATACTATGATGATGTCACACATGTCCTGTTGCATACCAAGCTGGACATCGGCCTGTAAGACGACAGTAAAGCCGACTGAAACCGTTTACAAAGAAGCTCTGAAAGTTTTGGATAAAAAACCAACAACGTACCGTCACTGTCAGATATTAAAACAACATGAGTGTTTAAGCTGGAACAACACTGTGAAACACACCGACACTGTTTTCATTTACAAAATCTTCCCTGGCAAAGCACCTCCTCCATTACAAGAACCTGTGAAAAGAAACTCAACAAGAGCTGGTTCGAGAGGTGACTGAGTCATTCCTTTTAGAAAGAGTCAGTTTAGTCAAGCTGCTTTTTCTGTTTGGGCTTCTCACACCTGGAATTCAATACCAAACACAATACGTGAACTCCCGACTCCGAAAAAACTTGAAAAGTTATATAAGCAACAGACAACAGTTTTGGAAAATGGGTCTTCATGCTTGAACATTGTCAAGTTTCCAGGACCATGAGTGAAGTTTCCAGGACCATAAGAAGGTTTCCAGGAACATAAGTGAAGTTTTCAGGACCATAAGACAGGTTTCCAGGACCATAAGAAGGTTTCCAGGACCATAAGTCAAGTTTCCAGGACCATAAGAAGGTTTACAGGAATATAAGACAGGTTTCCAGGTCTATAAAAAAGGTTTCCAGGACCATAAGACAGGTTTCCTGGACTATAAGAAGGTTTCCAGGACCATAAGTGAAGTTTCCAGGACCATAGGACAGGTTTCCAGGACTATAAGAAGGTATCCAGGACTATAAGAAGGTATCCAGGACCATAAGTGAAGTTTCCAGGACCATAAGAAGACAGGTTTCCAGGACTATAAGACAGTATCCAGTACCATAAGTGAAGTTTCCAGGACCATAAGAATGTTTCCAGGAACATAAGACACTCCAGGGGCTGGACAGTCCTTCCAGGACTATAAGAAGGCTTCCAGGACCATAAGTGAAGTTTTCGGGACCATAAGACAGGTTTCCATTATGATAAGATAGTTTCCAGGACCACACTAACACCTTACTTATGGACTCATGTCCACTAAAAGTCCAGCTGTGATCAAATTTTAAACAGCTGAATTAAAGCACAAAGCCATAAACAAAGAACTACCAGACAACATCCAGAAATAATTTCACTGACAGAGGGGGGCGCTATGACTGCAGGGGGAATCTGGACCTCAGAACCAAGAGTGTTTGAACCAGCATGAGGAGGATGAGCACTTCATTCAGTGGAGTGAAGGTCTGGATCAAACTCAGTCAAGACCTGAAACGATGGCCAACATAATTCCCCTCTCCTCTACGTTGACAAAAAAAATTAATCATTGACACAGATCCGCATGTCACGCTGGTCCAGAGCTGCTATGAGCAGCCAGACCTGTAGGGGGCAGTGTAGTGAGAAGCATGAAGCCATGATAGCCAATCAGAATCCTGGAAAATAACACGGTGTCATGAATGGCTTGAAACATTTACAGTTTGAGATTTGAGTCAGACCAAAAGCAGTTCAACAAGCCCCTATGGAAAAACAACCAAAGAGGAAAGTGATGTCACCCGATAAGGTGCAGCCGGGGCCCCACCCTGGAGCCAGGCCTGGAGTTGGGGCTCGTATGCCAGCGCCTGGTGGCCTGGCCTTTGCCCGCGGGGCCCGGCCGGGCCCAGCTCGAAGGGACATTGCGGGCCCCTCTTTCTCTTCCTCCTGTGAGCCCACCACCTACAGAGACGTAGAGGTCGGGGTCAATGTGGATTGGGTCGCAGTCGACAGCAGGGGCCTCGACGACCCGATCCCCGGACACAGAACCTGGCTTTTGGGACATGGAATGTGACCTCGCTGGGGGGGAAGGAGCCTGAGCTTGTGCGGGAGGTAGAGAGATACCGTCTAGATATAGTCGGGCTCACCTCCACCCACAGCTTGGACTCTGGAACCCAGCTCCTCCACAGGGGCTGGACACTCCACTTTTCTGGAGTTGCCCGCGGTGAGAGGCGGCGGTCTGGCGTGGGCTTGCTTATTGCCCCACAGCTCAACCGCCATGTGTTGAGTTCACCCCGGTGAATGAGAGGGTCGCGTTCCTACGCCTTCGGGTAGGGGACAGGTCTCTGACTGTTGTCTCTGCCTACGGACCGAACAGCAGTACAGAGTACCCGACCTTCCTGGAGTCCCTGGGAGGGGTGCTGGATAGTGCTCCAACTGGGGACTCCGTTGTTCTACTGGGGGACTTCAACGGCCATGTGGGCAACGACAGTGAGACTTGGAAAGAGGTGATTGGGAGGAACGGCCTCCCTCATCTGAACCCGAGCGGTGTTCTGTTATTGGACTTCTGTGCTAGTCCCAGTTTGGCCATAACGAACACCATGTTCGAGCACAGGGGTGTCCATAAGTGCACTTGGCACCAGGACACCCTAGGCTGGAGGTCGATGATAGACTGTGTGGTCGTGTCATCTGATCTCCGGCCACGTGTCTTGGACACTCGGGTGAAGAGAGGAGCAGAGCTGTCAACTGATCACCACCTGGTGGTGAGTTGGATGCGCTGGACGGGGAGGAAGCCGGACAGACTCGGCAGGCCCAAACGTGTCACGAGGGTCTGTTGGGAACGCCTGGCCCAGCCCTCTGTCCACGCAGTCTTCAACTCCCGCCTCCGGGAGAGCTTCTCACGGATCCCAGGGGAGGCTGGAGACATTGAGTCCGAGTGGACCATTGTTGAAGCTGCTACTTGGAGCTGTGGTCGCAGGGTCTCTGGTGCCTGACGTAGCAGCAACCCCCGAACCCGGTGGTGGAAACCAGAAGTAAGGGATGCTGTCAAGCTGAAGAAGTCCTATCGGGCGCTGTTAGCTCACAAGACTCCTGAGGCAGCTGACGGGTACCGGCAGGCCAGGCGGGCCGCAGCCCGGGCCGTGGTGGAGGCAAAAACTCGGGTCTGGGAGGAGTTCGGGGAGGCCATGGAGGAGGACTACCGGTCGGCCACGAGGAAATTCTGGTAAACCGTCCGGCGCCTCAGGAGGGGGAAGCAGTTTTTCACCAACACTGTTACAGTGGAGGGGGGGCTGCTGACCTCAACTGGAGATGTCGTCGGGCGGTGGAAGGAATACTTCAAGGACCTCCTCAGTCCCTCCATCACGTCTTCAATTTGAAAAATTAAAGAAACTGTATTCAAGATATAAATAAGTGTATGAAAAGTTTTTTCACCTTACATATCATTTTGATTAAGCTCTAGAATTCTTTTGATAAAATCCTTTTTTTTCATTTTTCACTCTTAGGTGTATTTTTTTAAATGTAGGTGTTATTGTTTTTCAGTTGCAGGTTTAATGTTTTCAGATTAGGATCTCATTGTTTTCACATTCAAATCCTTGTCGTGGCTCTACAGGGTCCAGCTCTCAGGGTCTGGATCGAACCCCAGGCAGGACCAGATATTAACACAAGCTCACCTCCAGCCCCTGGAACACAAATCCGGCCTTGACTACGCAAATGTTTGAAATGCTTTTCCTGTCAAACTGACGTTCATGTTGTTTGTTTGCAGGACGACCTGAACGACTCCAGACTGCATCACACCTGCCCTCACAGGTAAGGTGTAGTTTAGCTTTATTAATGGAATTGATGGTTCCACCTGTGTCTTATCAATACGTTCCGTTCACTGGAACTATCAGGGTTATTGAGTTGGGAGTTCTGCCAACCAGCTGAGAAACCCTCACCACGAAGCTGAGTGTGTGTGTGTGTGTGTGTGTGTGTGTGTGTGTGTGTGTGTGTGTGTGTGTGTGTGTGTGTGTGTGTGTGTGTGTGTGTGTGTGTGTGTGTGTGTGTGTGTGTGTGTGTGTGTGTGTGTGTGCTGATCCTCAGTGCGTTCATGTCCACTCAGATGTTCAGTTGATGAAACCCTGAGTGACGCTGGAACAGATGCTGGAGTTGAGGCCTTGTCGTGTCCTTCCTTTCTGTTCACAAGACTTTTAATGGATGTGAAGTGTTTGTTGGGCAGCGAGAGGAGAGGAGAGGAGAGGAGAGGAGAGGAGAGGAGAGGAGGGGAGGGGAGGGAGAGGAGAGGAGAGGAGAGGGATGGGGGAGGGGGAGGATGAGGAGAGGAGAGAGAGGAGAGGAGAGGAGAGGAGGGAGGGAGGGAGAGGGGGAGAGAGGGGGAGGAGAGGAGAGGAGGGGAGGGGAGGAGGGAGAGGAGAGGAGAGAGGAGAGGAGAGGAGAGGAGAGGAGAGGAGAGGAGAGGAGAGGAGAGGAGAGGAGGGGAGGGGAGGGGGAGGAGAGGGGGAGGAGAGGAGAGGAGGGGAGGGAGAGGAGAGGAGAGGAGAGGAGGGGAGGGAGGGGAGGAGAGGGGAGGGAGAGGGAGGGAGAGGAGAGGAGAGGAGAGGAGAGGAGGAGAGGAGAGGAGAGGAGAGGAGGAGGAGGGGAGGGGGAGGAGAGGAGAGGAGGAGAGGAGAGGAGGGGAGGGGAGAGGAGAGGAGAGGAGAGGAGGGGAGGGGAGAGGAGGAGGGAGGGGAGGGGAGGAGGAGGGAGAGGAGAGGGAGAGGAGAGGAGGAGGGGAGGGGAGGAGGAGAGGAGAGGAGGGAGGAGAGGAGAGGAGAGGGAGAGGAGAGGAGAGGAGAGGAGGGGAGGGGAGGGAGGAGAGGGGGAGGAGAGGAGAGGAGGGGAGAGGAGAGGAGGAGGAGAGGGGAGAGGAGAGGGGAGAGGAGAGGAGGGGAGGGGAGAGGAGAGGATAGGAGAGGAGGGGAGAGGAGAGGGAGGAGGAGAGGAGAGGGGAGGAGGAGAGGGGGAGGAGAGGAGAGGAGGGGAGAGGAGAGGGGAGGAGAGGAGAGGAGGGGAGAGGAGAGGAGAGGAGGGGAGGGGAGGGGAGGGGAGAGGAGAGGGGGAGGAGAGGAGAGGAGAGGGGAGGAGAGGGGGAGGAGAGGAGGGGAGAGGAGAGGAGAGGAGGGAGAGGGAGAGGAGAGGAGGGGAGGGAGGAGAGGAGAGGAGAGGAGGGGAGGGGAGGGGGAGGAGAGGGGGAGGAGAGGGGAGGAGAGGAGGAGGAGAGGAGAGGGGAGGAGAGGAGGGGAGAGGAGGGGAGAGGAGAGGGGAGGAGGAGAGGGCGAGGAGGGGAGGGGGAGGAGAGGGGGAGGAGAGGAGGGGAGGGGAGAGGAGAGGAGAGGGAGAGGAGAGGAGAGGAGGGAGAGGAGAGGGAGAGGAGAGGGGGAGGAGAGGAGGGGGAGGGGAGAGGAGAGGAGAGGGAGAGGAGGAGAGGAGAGGAGAGGAGAGGAGAGGAGAGGAGAGGAGAGGAGAGGAGAGGAGAGGGGAGGAGAGGGGGAGGAGAGGAGGGGAGAGGGAGAGGAGGGGAGAGGAGAGGAGGGCAGGGGAGGGGAGAGGAGGGGAGGGGAGGGGAGAGGAGAGGGGAGGAGAGGGGAGGAGATGAGAGGGGAGGAGAGGAGAGGAGAGGAGAGGGGGAGGAGAGGAGAGGGGAGGGGAGGAGAGGGGGAGGAGAGGAGAGGAGAGGAGAGGAGAGGAGAGGAGAGGAGAGGAGAGGAGGGAGGAGGGGAGAGGAGAGGAGGGGAGAGGAGAGGAGGGCAGGGGAGGGGAGAGGAGGGGAGGCGAGGGGAGAGGAGAGGGGAGGAGATGAGAGGGGAGGAGAGGAGAGGAGAGGAGAGGAGAGGGGGGGGAGGAGAGGTGAGGGGAGGGGAGGAGAGGGGGAGGAGAGGAGAGGAGAGGGGAGGAGAGGAGAGGAGGGCAGGGGAGGGGAGAGGAGAGGAGAGGAGAAGGGAGGAGAGGGGGAGGAGAGGAGAGGAGAGGCGAGGGGAGGAGAGGGGGAGGAGAGGAGAGGAGAGGAGAGGGGAGGAGAGGAGAGGGGGAGGAGAGGAAGAGTGAAGAGGAGTGAAGAGGAGGAGTGAAGCCACTCCTCGTTGCTCTGTTGACGCTGCATGATGATGAGGTTTCTGACCGTGACGAGGAAATCAGGAACTCCATGAGAGCATCAGTTCACCGACGGAGAAACTCTGTTTATTTCCTGGATGCAGGATCCATCAATCCGCATTTACAAGTGACTGACGTAGTTTTTCCAAAACTTTTCAAGGATTCAAGGATTATGCATTCTCACTCCAGTCCACATTTTCAAAGCCCTGGTACCAAAGTCTGAGCTCCAGGTCCAAACATGGAACTACATCAGTAAATATCAAATAGCAGTTGCGGCTGGCCAATAGAGGGCGCCAGAGCAGAAGCACGTATGAGATTTTTTTTTTTATATATAAAATATATTATTAAACCGTAATTCTGTCAAAATATATTCCTGCCAACAACCTACCAATGGGCCCTGAACAGTGTTCACTTCATTTTCTACAGATAATCTTCTATAAAAGAGAGGATTTCTTGACTTCTCTCTCTGGTAGTGTGTTTGTGTGAGCAGCAGGGGGCGCTGAGGAACGTCGCCCTGAGGAGGCGGGGCTTAGGAGCAATCTCACCAATGACTGATCAACACCAGACTGACGGATATAAAAATTCAACACATCAGATCTTTTCATGTCTCAGACTTGGGGCGACGTTTAAGTCTCCAGTGCTGCTCTGTGATTGGCTGAAAGATATGATCATATTTATTAATGACTGAAAATCTAAAAGTTTCAACAAAAACACAGTTTATTTTTGCTCTTCTTTTTTTGAGGTTTCTTTCAAAGAATTCTAAAATACTTTGAAAGAGGAATTGATGTGTTGTTTGACCTGATAAACCTTTAGTTTCACTAAACTCAGACTAACTGTCATTTCCAGTAAACCAGCAACAAAACATTCATTTTCTAAAAGAGACTTAACAGGTCTTAACAGGTCTTAACAGATCTTAACAGATCTTAACAGGTCTTAACAGGTCTGAACAGATCTTAACAGGTCTTAACAGGTCTTAACAGATCTTAACAGATCTTAACAGGTCTTAACAGGTCTTAACAGGTCTTAACAGATCTTAACAGGTCTTAACAGGTCTGAACAGATCTTAACAGGTCTTAACAGGTCTTAACAGATCTTAACAGATCTTAACAGGTCTTAACAGGTCTTAACAGGTCTTAACAGGTCTTACCAGGTCCAGCAGCTGTTTAAAAGAGCTATACTGTTTTAGCACTGGGCCGCTCTCATTCTAAAACCGATTGTAATGTGTTTTAGAAAGGCTCTGTAGGTCATGAGGTTAACATGGCTGAACTGGAATGATGAGGAGGAGCTGTATCTCAGAGAGAAGAGAAGGTGAAACAGACACTCCATCTATCCAGAGTTACCAGAGTGAACCAGTAATAGTTCCACTTGTTTCTCTACGTCTGGATTCTCTTCCTGGAACCTCACCTTCATGTTTTCACCAGAGTTCAAGGCCTTTTGATTTTCCCACATTGACCCACTTTGAGAACAAATCGCTTTTTACTGCAGTTATTTCATATTTCAACACAGGTTCTATTTAGCTTCTTGGCGGTTTCCCGTCCGCGTGACGGTTCTGGTCGTGGAGGAAGGTTTTCTCACAGAACTTACCAGGTTATCAAGGAACTCGCTAAAAATACTCCTCTGAGTTTAGTGAAGACGTCCTTGAAGCATTTCAAGCTCTTTCCAGCACCTAAACGCCTCACGTCTCCTCTCCACAACAATATCACTGACGCTGAAGCTCCTCGGACCGTCAGGAACCGTTGGGTTCCACGTTAGTTGTGCCAGACGTGAAAAAGGAACCGGTTACTTCCTGGTTACTGCCGTAAGATCCTGGCTGGTAAAATGCTTTCTTCTTTCTATTTATTTCATTCATGTCACATTTTGTCCTGTTTCACGAGGCTCATTCTGTTGTGTGCAGTTACTTTAGTGAAAAGGAAGATAGAAGTCATCGTGGAGCTCCGTTCTGCAAAACACACGAGCTGAAAAGAAAAGTCCAGGACGGACTGAAGGTTACAGAAGATTCACTTCAGCCTCACAGACACACTTCATGTTTTTACAGCAGAATCAAAATCAAGGTTACATTGAACTTAATTATGGTGGCTCAGAGGATTTAATTGTTGTTCTTTTTAATTCTCCTGTGAATGGGTGCAGATTGGAGGAGTTCTTTAACTTCAGCTGCTGACTGACTTTATTTCTCAAACTGAGTGTGATGAGACGGAGGTGATTCGCTCGTCCTCTTCTAACACGACGGCGACCACGTGAGACATTAATGTGCAAAACTGCAAGTTTCAAACCAAACGAAAACTCAAGGAGACGTCAGTGTTGAGCCTGAAGTCGTCCACGAGGCAGG
Source organism: Lipophrys pholis (assembly GCF_963383615.2). Classification (NCBI taxonomy): domain Eukaryota; kingdom Metazoa; phylum Chordata; class Actinopteri; order Blenniiformes; family Blenniidae; genus Lipophrys; species Lipophrys pholis. The sequence continues at coordinate 34,288,471 of NC_137628.1, read as the reverse complement.
AAGGAAACCGCGTCATCATACCTGGATAACGGACGGAGGAATCGCTAAACATTGAGCTGTAATTTAAATCCAGGGAGTGTTTAGTGACCCCCCCCCCCCCCCCCCCCCCCAGTCATACTGACGTCTGATCAGACTGCAGCCGTGAGAGTTAGAAGGTTTTACTGCCTTCTAACCAAAGTTCCTACGGAGCAGCAAGTCCCAAAGTTGTTCTCATTTATTGGCTTAATTAACTAAACTCTTCGACTAAAATAAGATAAAATCACTTGAACCATAACGGCACAATATTAGAACCTGTAACGGAAACTCGGTTTAACGGTTTTACTGTCATCATTTAATAAATGTCTTGTGTTTGTCTCCCACTGGAGACAGTGGCTGGACCGCCATCACCTTCTAGACCACACACACACACACACACACACACACACACACACACACACACACACACACACACACACACACACACACACACACACACACACACACACACACACACACACACACACTTGTGGTCTGACTCATGTAATGGATGGTTGGATGGTCCAAAAGAAGGAGTATTGGTGTGAGGAATGCATGGGGGTGGAGCTATTTGTGTTTGTGAGGCTTGTTCTTTGTTCACTTTCCCTCCAGTCATGATGTTGGTGTGAGTGAGTGGATGAATGAGTGGATGAATGAGTGAATTAATGAGTGGATGAATGAGTGGATGAATGAGTGGATGAGTGAGTGAATTAATGAGTGGATGAATGAGTGGATGAATGAGTGATTGAATGAGTGGATGAATGAGTGGATGAATGAGTGGATGAGTGAGTGGATGAATGAGTGGATGAATGAGTGGATGAATGAGTGATTGAATGAGTGGATGAATGAGTGGATGAGTGAGTGGATGAGTGAGTGAATTAATGAGTGGATGAATGAGTGGATGAATGAGTGGATGAGTGAGTGAATTAATGAGTGGATGAATGAGTGGATGAATGAGTGATTGAATGAGTGGATGAATGAGTGGATGAGTGAGTGGATGAATGAGTGGATGAGTGAGTGGATGAATGAGTGGATGAATGAGTGGATGAATGAGTGATTGAATGAGTGGATGAATGAGTGGATGAGTGAGTGGATGAGTGAGTGAATTAATGAGTGGATGAATGAGTGGATGAATGAGTGATTGAATGAGTGGATGAATGAGTGGATGAGTGAGTGGATGAATGAGTGGATGAGTGAGTGAATTAATGAGTGGATGCATGAGTTGATGAGTGACTTGGTGAGTGGATGAGTGAATGGATGAGTGAATTGGTGAGTGGATGAGGGAGTGGATGAGTGAATTGGTGAGTGGATGAGGGAGTGGATGAGTGAGTGGATGAGTGACTTGGTGAGTGGATGAGTGAGTGGATGAGTGAATTGGTGAGTGGATGAGGGAGTGGATGAGTGAATTGGTGAGTGGATGAGTGAGTGGATGAGTGAGTGGATGAGTGAGTGGATGAGTGAGTGGATGAGTGAGTGGATGAGGAGCTCCAGGGCTGCAGCTGCAGCTGCTCTCTACACTGCAGGTGTTCTTGGTAACGTGTTAGAGAAGCAGACTTTGGATGTGAGGTTAGACTCCCACAGCTGACTGGACTGTAAGAAAGACAATGGAACATACATCAAAAACGTGCAATATATTTATCTGTATAGTATTTTGTTTTTGTGTCTATTTATATCTGCACCTTATTTTGTAAATTGTTTGATGCTGCTTTTTTGATCCTGCAGACAAAAGCAAGGAAATGTAGTTTTTATCTGTACTGTAAAGTGCAAATTTAAATGACAATAAAGAATGTCTAAGTCTAAGTCTCTAAAGAAAACTGAGGAAAGACAAAACTAAGTTTGAATTAAAAAACAAACAAAAAGAAATTCAGTCCCCCGGAGCTGATGTGGGTGAATATGGACACATGATTAAACCCGGAGTGGACAGATGGACTGTGAGCTACATGCAGAATGCAGCTTTGTCTTCATGTTGACGGGTTCAGGACTGATTCACAGGCGAACTGTTAAGACGGTCTGAGTTAGTCCTCGTTCAGTCTGCAGGGACATGAGACCCAATTCAGATATTTGACTCACAGTGACTCGTCTCCTCCTGTTGTGTTTCCATGTTAAAGCTCCATTCTCATGTTTTCCCTCCAGACCAGGGCCTCCATCCTATATTCTAGTGTCTTGATGTCCCAGCTTTTCTCAGATGTTGAACATGGACACTCTCAGCCTGCTGCTGGTCACTAACAGAAAGAAAGATGAGCACAATCAAAGTGCTGATGAGAGTTTGGAGGGGGAACAGATGTTTTTCTTGGTCCTCTAAGTCGTGGCGTGTCTCTGTTACTCCCGGCTTCTTCCTCGGAGTGGATCTCAGATTTTGATCGGATTTCTAAAGCTTGACCGTTGCCCCCTAATCCACTTTTCTCTCCTCTCCCTTCCTGTCTGCAGCCCTGAGGTTGGCCTTGGGGGAACATAAAAGCCAATCAAGTTGCTTTAACTGCGAGGAGGCGGCCGCTGTGGGACCATAAAGGCCAATAAAGTGGCCGGGAAATTTAGGAGGAAAGATGAGGAATCCTGTCTCTGGGTTTTAATCACCACCCTCTTTCTTTTGTGGGCCTTTTTCACAGGAGCCGCCCCTCACATACAATCCAACAAGCTGTTATCTGGTAGTCCTGAATGCTTTGTAAGACCCAGAAAACTAGATTGTAAAATAACTCTCTACACCATCTGGTGGTATAATGTGGTATTACAGAGATCTATATTTGTTCCATCCGTGAGACCGAACTGTGGATTAGATGTTGATGTTGTGGCGATTGAATCGATGAATCGACGATAGCAGCTGTTTTCTCTCTAAGCAAATAGGAATTTTTAATGATCTGTGGATTTATCTTCATAGTTGAAGGTTTTCTAAGTCAGTCGTTAGTCACTTGTTATGAAGATATGAGAATGCTGGGAGGATGACTCCGCTTGACTTCCTGTCTAATGAGCTGATTATATTTTACAACACAGCAACCTTGCCGCCCAACCAGGGAAATGTTTTTCTACGATTTGCTTATAGACGGGTGGGGAATCGAACTTCCAACGTTTGAGTTGGGGGATGTCCTGCTTACCGCTCTGACCTTATGAACCCAGTTCCTGAGTCTTCATCATTTCCAGAGTTTTCTATGTTCTGCATTGAGGTGGTTTTTTGCAAGCCGTTTCTGGGCTCCAGTTTTTTTGATCAGGTTATTTTTTATCAGTCCATCACATCTGATCAGATTGATCATGACCTCCGAGTCCAAAGAAATAAATTGTAAGCAAGTACCAAACGTCTTTAGCTCATATTCAGCACACTGCTGTATTAGTTCATGATGGGTTCCTTAAACGGAGGTGGGCAGGACCCAGAACCCGTCCTGCTGACCAGAAGGGTTCCTGCCCACTGAGCAAAAAGTAGTCCACAAGCTGTCCTCAGAAGGGCTGGAATGGACGTATTTTAGACGTCTTTCTTAGACGGATGTCTTTTCTGGACATCATATGGACGTCAATATTTAACATCCAGAAGACGTCCTCAGAAGGGTCAGAATAAACATCTTTCTTGGACGTTGTATTCACGCCAATGAATATATGTTTCAAAAGAAAAAGGACGGGTCATCAGGATTACGGCCTGGACAGACGGACTGACGTGTTTTGGACGTCTATGGACGTTGTTTGCTCAGTGGCTGGGATCTGTCCGTTTGATGCTTCGACAAACAGAACATTTAAAATTCTGATGCAGTTTTCATGTGCTGGATTGGGACGAGCGTCCCTCTTGTCTTTTTGTCCTGACGCAGTATTCAGGAGCCTGGAGGTGACGGAGATCGTATCTCCACCCAGCGTTGCTCATTATGTCAAACACATTTGCATTAAAGCCGTTCAGATGAAAGCGCTGCTTCCACTCCTTTTCTCTTCTCCTCTTTGTCTCGGAGGTCAGACACAATGTTTATTTGATTGGTTCCATGTACTAATAATTACTAATACTAATACTGTACATGTCCACGCATTGTGAAGAGTACGGTGACGAGAATCAAGCTGTTTGAATGTTGTTTCTTCCTCCAGGATTTCGTTGGTTTCCAGGCTTGTTAGCATTCATCTGCTGAACGAAGTCATGACTTCTGTTATGAACACATTATATATTTCCTTCTTCCTATAAATCACATCTGTTCAATACAAATGAAACTCCAGGGAGCTGCACACAGCTAACATCTGTCTTACCAGTTAATAGTCTCAAAGATATCTGGAAGACATGATGTTGCTGCTATAGTCTGTAGTTTTAATAAAAATGTCCGGAGCTTTTCTAAAGATATCAGGAGTAGGAGAGCGGGCTGCTGTTACCTCCCAACACAAATAAAACTGTGTACACATCACCTCCAGGAAACCTCCAGGAAACCTCCAGGATACCTCCAGGATACCTCCAGGAAGAGACATGTCAGTTACAGTCTGATGTGAATAGTCAGGTTCCATCGGGGTGACCCGGGGCTCACAAATGTATTAAAGGATTTTAATGGTGAAAAAGTTTGATAAAATAATGAAGATTTTGGAACAATGGAAACTGAAATTTCACTGCAAAGCATCATATGATGAGAAGTCAATAGAGTGTCGTTACAAACTGATGAGATGACCGATTTGAAGAAGGTAAACTGTAGTTTTTCTCCAGGTATCAGAGTGTGGTACTCACGTGACTTTGTTGTGTTGCAGTCCTGTACGCCCGCACTGCTGCTGTAAATTCTAATTATTATATGCTAATGAAACACAAATGACTCAGTGGGCTGGATTTGCACTGTAGAAATATTTCTTTTTAAAAGCTGCCTTTGCTGTAACATTTCAGAAATAGTTTCAGTCACTGGCTGAATGTACAGTGAAGAGTCACTTCATCCTGCAGGACGACCAGATTCATCAGAGGAAAGGAAGCGCTGCTTCCTGGACTCCTCAGAGGCTGAACTCAGTGAAGACAGAAAACGCAGTGAGGACAGTGAAGGCAGAGAACGCAGTGAAGACAGTGAACGCAGTGAGGACAGTGAAGACAGAGAACGCAGTGATGAAAGAGAACACAGTGACGACAGAAAATTCAGTGAAGACAGAATGCAGAGAGGACAGAAAACACAGTGAGGACAGTGAACGCAGTGAATAAAGAGAATGCAGTGAAAACAGAGAACACAGTGAAGACAGAAAACACAGTGAAGACTGAGAATGCAGGGAAGACAGAGAATGCAGTGAACACAGTGAAGATAGAGAATGCATGGAAGACTGAGAATGCAGTGAATACAGTGGACACAGTGAAGACAGATAACGCAAGGAAGACAGAGAATGCAGTGAGGATAGAGAACCCAGTATAGACAGAGAACGCAGTGAAGACAGTAAAGATAGAGAATGCAAGGAAGACAGCGAACACAGTGAATATAGGGAAAAAACCCAGTGAAGACAGAGAATCCAGTGAAGATCGTGAACCCAGTGAAGACAGAGAATGCAGTGAAGATAGAGAACTCAAGGAAGACAAAGAATGCAGTGAAGACAGAGAATGCAAGTAAGACAGGGAACACAGTGAAGTCAGAGAATGCAGTGAAGAGAGTGCAGACAGATAACGCATAGAAGACAGATAATGCAGTGAACACAGTAAAGACATAGAACACAGTGAAGACAGAGGACACAGTGAAGATAGAGAATGCAGTGAAGACAGAGAACACAGTGAAGACAGAGAACGCAGTAAAGACCGTGAAGATAGTGAACACAATGAAGATATAGAATGCAAGGAAAACAGAGAATGCAGTGAACATAGAGAACATATTGAAGACAGTGAACACAGTGAAGACAGAGAACACAAGGAAGACAGAGAATGCAGTGAAGACAGAGAACCCAATAAAGACAGAAAATGTAGTGAAGACAGTGAAGGCAGTGAAGATAGTGAACACAGTGAAGGTATAGAATGCATGAAGACGGTGAAGATAGAGAACGCAAGGAAGACAGAGAATGAAGTGAAAACAGTGAACGCTGTGAAGATAGAAAACACAGTGAAGATAGAGAACGCAGTGAAGACAGTGAAGATAGAGAATGCAGTGAAGTCAGAAAATGCAAGTAAGACAGAGAATGCAGTAAAGACAGTGAAGATAGAGAACGCAAGGACGACAGAGACCGCAGCGAAAACAGTGAAGATAAAGAACCTAGTAAAGACAGAGAATGCAGTTAAGACAGAGAATGCAGTGAAGATAGAGAATGCAGTGAAGACAGTTAAGACAGAGAACACAATGAATACAGTGAAGATAGAGAACACAGTGAAGACAGAGAACACAGTGAAGACAGAGAATGCAGTGAAGACAGAGAACACAGTGAAGATAGATAATGCAGTGAAGACAGAGAATGCAGTGAAGACAGAGAATGCAGTGAAGACAGAATGCGGTGAAGACAGTGAAGACAGAGAAGACAGAGACTGCAGTGTGCTCTCTACACACTGACTGGCTCGTGGGACTCACTCAGTCATTATGAACAGAAGACGACCACAGCCCTCGCACTGCAGCACTTAAATCCTCCTGCTCATTAGCAACGTCTGGTTAGCATTTTGTTGGTGACATTGTACTTAATAACTCATTAGAAGGCTAATTGCTAATTGCTAATTGCTAATCGCATTGATTGGATTGCTAATTTATTTCAGTGTTTTTCTTCGTACTGCAGTGAAACGAGTGGGGGAGCTTCGGCTGTGACTCCTTAGCTTGTCGGCCATCGCTTCTTTCTGTCTTTCTCTCTTCTTCCCTCCTCCCTTCCTTCATTTCCTCCCTTCATTCCTACCTCCCTCCTTCTTTCGTTCGTTCCTCCCTTCCTTCTTTCCTCCCTCCCTTCCTCCCTTCCCTCCTTCCTTCCCTCCCTCCTTCCTTCGTTCATTCCTCCCTTCCTTCCTTTCTTCCTCCCTCCCTCCTTCCTTCGTTTGTTCCTCCCTTCCTTCCTTCCTTCCCTCCCTTCCTTCCTTTCTTCCTTCCCTCCCTCCCTTCCTTCCTTACTTCCTTCGTTCGTTCCTCCCTCCCTTCCTTCCTTCCTTCCTTCCTTCTTCCCTTCCCTCCCTCCCTTCCCTCCCTCCCTTCCTTCCTCCCTTCCCTCCCTTCCTTCCCTTCCCTCCCTTCCCTTCCTTCCTCTCTCCCTCCCTTCCTTCCTCCCTTCCCTCCCTCCCTCCCTTCTCTCCCTTCCTTCCTCCCTTCCCTTCCTCCCTTCCCTTCCTTCCTTCCTTCCTTCCTTCCTCCCTTCCCTCCCTCCCTTCCCTTCCTTCCTTCCTCTCTCCCTCCCTTCCCTCCCTCCCTCCCTTCTCTCCCTTCCTTCCTCCCTTCCCTCCCTCCCTTCCCTTCTTCCCTTCCCTTCCTTCCTTCCTCCCTTCCTTCCTCCCTTCCCTCCCTCCCTTCCCTCCCTCCCTTCCCTTCCTTCCTTCCTTCCTTCCTCCCTTCCCTCCCTCCCTTCCCTTCTTCCCTTCCCTTCCTTCCTTCCTCCCTTCCTTCCTCCCTTCCCTCCCTCCCTTCCCTTCTTCCCTTCCCTTCCTTCCTTCCTCCCTTCCTTCCTCCCTTCCCTCCCTCCCTTCCCTCCCTCCCTTCCCTTCCTTCCTTCCTTCCTTCCTCCCTTCCCTCCCTCCCTTCCCTTCCTTCCTTCCTTCCTCTCTCCCTCCCTTCCTTCCTCCCTTCCCTCCCTTCTCTCCCTTCCTTCCTCCCTTCCCTTCCTCCCTTCCTTCCTTCCTTCCTTCCTTCCTCCCGCCCTTCCTTCCTCCCTTCCCTCCCTCCCTTCCCTTCCTCCCTTCCCTCCCTCCCTCCCTTCCCTTCCCTTCCTCCCTTCCCTTCCTTCCTTCCTCCCTTCCTTCCTCCCTCCCTTCCTTCCTCCCCTCCCTCCCTTCCTTCCTTCCTTCCTTCCTTCCTTCCTTCCTTCCTTCCTTCCTTCCTTCCTTCCTTCCTTCCTTCCTCCCTTCCTTCCACATAGTTTGTCCTTAGTGTTTGTGACCCTCCAGGGATTTATTTAGAAGAAGGAGGACAGACATTAGCAGCAGCTGACAGACGGACTGATTGGATGATGGAGGCTAAAACACAGAAGGTGGAGGCCATGATGACCTGCAGCTTCTCATTAGAGCCTGATTTCCTCCACACTGACAATTCCTTCAACTTCGGGCCTGGATTCATCTCCCTGGAAGATGAACTGATTCAATTTTGGTGGCCGAGCTTCAAGGACACGGTGGCCTCATTTTGTGAGAGGCAATATTTCCAGAAAGCTTTCACTTATTACCTTTTATTACATCACTTACAGTCTGCATTAAATAAACCCTGAACGCCTCCTAATGGGAACGGCATCTACACACTGCTGCAAAGACTCTACAGCTGATTCACATTTCCACACAATGTCCTGATGGAGGCTGTAGAAGCACACAATGTCCTGATGGAGGCTGTAGAAGCACTGTTCATGCTCTTATACAGGTTGTCAGCAGACAGTTTGCATGTTCTCCCTGAGCCTGAATGTTTTCTCCAGCTTCTTACAGTAAAGTAGAACCAGTCAGGACCCGGTCAGAGCTCCACCCTGTACTGGACACATATTTACCTGTTAACACACCTTAATGAGGACAACCTGCCTGACGAGGACAACAGACAGGTTCTCCTGCTAAATGTCAAGCTGAGCGACACTGAAACAGCCAAAATACTTGGACTGGACCAGAATATTGTAATATTCAGGCGTTGTGGTGTCAGGACATTAGTTTGAGATGTGAATCATGGCTGCTTCCCCACAGCACGGAGCTGCAGTGAAGCTCCTCTCCGTCAGCCCCTCTATGATTCCACTGTGTCTGTAGACTGTGTGCAGGCCGCGGGTAATACATGATTACAGCCATACTACACTCTGGGTTTACTTCCATAACGTTCCATAACGTTCCATAACATAACTTAATGTTCCATAACGTAACAATCCATAACGTAACAATCCACAACGTAACGATACATAACGTTCCATAACGTAACTTAATGTTCCATAACGTAACAATCCATAACGTAACAATCCATAACGTAACAATCCATAACGTAACAATCCACAACGTAACGATCCATCGCGTTCCATAACGTAACTTAATGTTCCATAACGTAACTTAATGTTCCATAACGTAACATTCCATAACGTAACATTCCATAACGTAACATTCCATAACGTTCCTTAACGATCCAAAACGTAATGATCCATTTTGAAACCTCACGTTCCATAATGTAACTTAATGTTCCATAACGTTCCATAACGTTCCATAACATAACTTAACGTTCCATAACGTAACATTCCATAACGTTCCTTAACGATCCAAAACGTAATGATCCATTTTGAAACCTAACGTTCCATAACGTTCCATAACGTTCCATAACGTAACTTAACGTTCCTGAAACTATCTCCCCTTCTGCTCCCCGGCGTTCTCCACCTTTCCTCAAGTACTTTATGTTTCACTTCAGGAGTTCTGAGCCTCTGGATCTTTATTTTATTTAAGTTGTGATTGTTCAGACGGGAGACGGAGGATCTCCTCACAAGCGTCCAGTAGCTCTGGAGCATGAGCAGTCGCGCCTACAGGTGGCGCTGTCGACCTCAGAGGGGCGGAGCCTAGCACACAGGGTGGATGATGATTGTGACGTCACGCGTCCTCTGAGCACACTAAGGTTTGACTTTCTCTTTCCAGCAGAGGACATAAGGCCCGAGGGCCAGAACCCACCAAGAGGTCCAGTCTGGACCCACCAAGAGGTCCAGTCTGGACCCACCAAGAGGCTCCAGTCTGGTCCCACCAAGAGGCTCCAGTCTGGACCCACCAAGAGGTCCAGTCTGGACCCACCAAGAGGTCCAGTCTGGACCCACCAAGAGGCTCCAGTCTGGACCCACCAAGCAAGGAGCTTATAGAGGGTTTATACTAGGTTTATTTACATTTCATTGGATTTTCACCAGAATGTTTCATTCAAATTGACTTTATGTTGAGATTGTAATCATTTTCAGTACGAACTGTTTGATCTTGCAAACATATAGATAAATTCATTACATCCACTGTGACCACAACAAAGACAAACTTTGAAGAGTAAATTTAAAGGTTATTATAGTAATATTTTACCAGTCTGGTCCACTCAGGGTTAAAGTGAACTGTATATGGTCCCTGAAGTTAATTAAATATTATTATTAATTATTTTATATAGATCCTATATACATGTATATATATGTATTTATATTGTATACATCTTATTTACATGTATATATGTATTTATATTGTATTGTATACATCATATTTACATGTATATATGTATTTATATTGTATTGTATACATCATATTTACATGTATATATGTATTTATATTGTATACATCTTTTATTGGTTCAGTTATGTATTTTAAAGTAACCATCACATATTTGGTGTTTGGTTCCTTCAATCTCAACTGGTCCTACAATTTGTCCTTGTGACCCGTCTCTCTGAAGAGAGGACACCTGTCTTCAGGGGACACTCAGACCTTGGATTATAGGGCGTCCCTACGTCACAGGTTTTACTGTACATACCATTTGAAGATACCGACACCACATCGGGCTGGAAAAAAAATTCATGTAATCAATTTATCGAATGTGTTGCTAAAAACTATTTTTATTTTGCAAATTGAACTTCTTTTTCCCCCCACAGTTGTACTTTTGACAATATATCTGATGTCTGCAGTCATTTTTAAATGCATTGAGAAAAATAATTGAATCGAAACTGGAATTTTTCTTTTAAAAAATGATCGATTCGTTTTTTCGCCCAGCCGTAACACCGCATCACTGTTCTTAATGTTCCCACATTCAGAAACAGAGCGGCTCTGCCACAACAGACCAGCATGGAATAAATCACCCCCTCAAACTTTATAGATTTAGTTACTTATCAATACTTAAGTCAATATTTAGATAGCATTTATTTTAGATAGAAGAAATATATTGAGAAACTGCTTATATGTTATTATCAAGTTGTTTTACATATTATACTTTTCAAGCTGCTTCGTCTTTTCATCTATTTTAACCATTTACCTTTCAATTCTTTGTCAGATTT
>NC_137628.1:34232428-34274928 GCF_963383615.2 Lipophrys pholis | reverse complement strand
TGCAGCAGACAGAACGTTGAGGTCCATCTGCTCTCACCCCCCATGGGGGACAATTCTTCTGTCTGACGGCTGTTTATGGATTTCATCTTACCGACTGGCCAGCCTGCAGCTGAGCAGATCAACGCTCCACTTGGCTCAGTGTTGGTCCATCCCCTTCACTCTCTTCTGACATTATATGGTGTTTTTGGGGCCTGATGTCCCACAATGTCAAAGATCTGAGAGGAAACCGTCCACAACTTTCAGTACCTGGAAGTCTTCATGATCTCTCTGTGGACCACCAACACCTCCACTCTCATCAGCAAGGTCTACAAAGCCTGGATTCCTGGTACTGCTGAGACCTCGACGTCAACCTTCTCGTTCTCCACCTGGTGGCTGGATGGTGGGAGAAGGAAACAGATGGAACCCAGAAGGAAATGGCAGCAGGTGCCGAAGGAATATAAAGGTCTGACCCCCCCCCCCCAACACAGGTGCTCTTCTCCGAGGACTTTAATGTGGTGCACAGATGGTCTCCAGTAGAAATACTGTTTTCTCTCCTACACTGTGTTTTACGTTTTGAGAACCAGAGCTTCTGCTCATGTTTCAGTTTCTCATGGACGCCATGCCTTCATAGTTATGGCAGGAAAACGACTTTCACAATGTGAGGCAGGCGGCCATGATGCATGACACACACACACACACACACACACACACACACACACACACACACACACACACACACACACACACACACACACTCATTTCTTTGGTCTTCGCTGGTGATTGGTCTGAGTGTGTTGCTGCTGCTCTGTGGAAGCTGAAGATGTATTTGTGTGTTTCTGAACACGGCGGTTTGTCTTCTTCATTGTTTCCCGGTGCAATTGACATGTCACAGCGTGTTGCTGTGGCGTGTTGCTGTGGCATGTTGCTGTGGCGAGTTGCTGTGGCATGTTGCTGTGGTGAGTTGCTGTGGCGAGTTGCTGTGGCGAGTTGCTGTGGCGAGTTGCTGTCCATCGCTCTGCTTTGCTCCCTGATGTCGTTATACTGCAACACATTCTCTCTGCATCTGCAGGTAGTCTTCAAAATAACAACCACAAGGGGCACCAGCACGCCAAACACTGAGCAGTGTGTGTGTGTGTGTGTGTGTGTGTGTGTGTGTGCGTGTGTGTGTGTGTGTGTGTGTGTGTGTGTGTGTGTGTGTGTGTGTGTGTGTGTGTGTGTGTGTGTGTGTGTGTGCTGCTGGACTACACGCAGATACAAACACAGATGCAATAAGGCTCCGCCGGGGGCCGGTCCATGTTCTTGCTCTTGTTGCTGCCTGGTAATTTCCTGGCGCTGTGGCGCGGCGCTTTGGTCCAGGTTTGGGATTCGGTGGCAGTATATTCAGCTCGGACGAGGAAATGTGTTCCCTGCTTCTACTCTGTTGCACAATATCTCTTTTGTATGTTTCTATTTGAGTAATTCTGAAATGGATCTGAAATATCACCAAATACTTTTAATGATTATTTTCACCTCAACCAGGTTTGTAATATTAAAAGGATTTTCAAATATAAAGTATACTTCAGTTAATTGAATATTTCTGTCTATTTAAGAAATTTGATTTTATTTAGTTGCAGTACAGTAAAACCTGTGATGTAGGGACGCCCTACAATCCAAGTCCAAGTGTCCCCTGAAGACAGGTGTCCCCTCTTCAGAGGGACGGGTCACGAGGACAAATTGTAGGACCAGTTGAGATTGAACAAACCAAACACCAAATATGAACATGTATATAAGATGTATACAATATAAATACTTCGGAACAAGTATATAGGATCTGTATAAAATAATTAATAATAATATTTAATTAACTTCAGGGACCATATACAGTTCACTTTAACCCTGAGTGGACCAGACTGGTAAAATATTACTATAATAACCTTTAAATTTACTCTTCAAAGTTTGTCTTTGTTGTGGTCACAGTGGATGTAATGAATTTATCTATATGTTTGCAAGATCAAACAGTTCGTACTGAAAATGATTACAATCTCAACATAAAGTCAATTTGAATGAAACATTCTGGTGAAAATCCAATGAAATGTAAATAAACCTAGTATAAACCCTCTATAAGCTCCTTGCTTGGTGGGTCCAGACTGGAGCCTCTTGGTGGGTCCAGACTGGACCTCTTGGTGGGTCCAGACTGGAGCCTCTTGGTGGGTCCAGACTGGAGCCTCTTGGTGGGTCCAGACTGGAGCCTCTTGGTGGGACCAGACTGGACCTCTTGGTGGGTCCAGACTGGACCTCTTGGTGGGTCCAGACTGGACCTCTTGGTGGGTTCTGGCCCTCGGGCCTTATGTCCTCTGCTGGAAAGAGAAAGTCAAACCTTAGTGTGCTCAGAGGACGCGTGACGTCACAATCATCATCCACCCTGTGTGCTAGGCTCCGCCCCTCTGAGGTCGACAGCGCCACCTGTAGGCGCGACTGCTCATGCTCCAGAGCTACTGGACGCTTGTGAGGAGATCCTCCGTCTCCCGTCTGAACAATCACAACTTAAATAAAATAAAGATCCAGAGGCTCAGAACTCCTGAAGTGAAACATAAAGTACTTGAGGAAAGGTGGAGAACGCCGGGGAGCAGAAGGGGAGATAGTTTCAGGAACGTTAAGTTACGTTATGGAACGTTATGGAACGTTATGGAACGTTAGGTTTCAAAATGGATCATTACGTTTTGGATCGTTAAGGAACGTTATGGAATGTTACGTTATGGAACGTTAAGTTACGTTATGGAACGTTATGGAACGTTATGGAACATTAAGTTACGTTATGGAACGTTATGGATCGTTACGTTGTGGATTGTTACGTTGTGGATTGTTACGTTATGGAACATTAAGTTATGTTATGGAACGTTATGGAACGTTATGGAAGTAAACCCAGAGTGTAGTATGGCTGTAATCATGTATTACCCGCGGCCTGCACACAGTCTACAGACACAGTGGAATCATAGAGGGGCTGACGGAGAGGAGCTTCACTGCAGCTCCGTGCTGCGGGGAAGCAGCCATGATTCACATCTCAAACTAATGTCCTGACACCACAACGCCTGAATATTACAATATTCTGGTCCAGTCCAAGTATTTTGGCTGTTTCAGTGTTGCTCAGCTTGACATTTAGCAGGAGAACCTGTCTGTTGTCCTCGTCAGGCAGGTTGTCCTCATTAAGGTGTGTTAACAGGTAAATATGTGTCCTGCACAGTGACGTGTCCAGTACAGGGTGGAGCTCTGACCGGGTCCTGACTGGTTCTACTTTACACCACAACCATGGTATATCATAAAAATATCAGAACTTTTTCACACTTAACCATAAGTCCCCTTTGTTGTTTACTACTTAAAATACTCTCATGGAAACTTCACATGTTTCAGTGCGACGACTGAAATCGGTCTGTAAATAATGTTTTCATGTTTGTCAATATCCGTATGATATAAATCGTCGGCCTATAGTAAAACACACACACACACACACACACACACACACACCCTCTAGAGCAGTGTCACTACACACTAAAGATGTTTTTCCTAGTTAATCAGCCCCCCCCCCCCCCAGTCGCTTCACTTGGGGCGAGCATTTCAATCAGAGTGTGATGGGAGCACTTTGTTGCCGGTGTCTTCCCGTGGCGAGCGTTTGGCCCGGCAGCGTGGTGACAGCTTGAACCGAGGGCTGTCAGCAGCAGCGCCAGAGCCTTTTAGCCCAGCGGACCATAGCGAAAGCACTCCTCTGGTTTTCATGGATGGATAGGTGGATGGAAGCATGATGTGCGCTGGATGCCAGCTGGGTTCACGCTCGCTCTGGCCCGTCAGCGGCCTCATGCATGTGCCGTGTGGCTCATTTCTCTGCACGTCCAGTGTTTTGGTGTTGAATCTGATTTACTGAACACAGAGGATCGCTCTCCTTCCTTTTGTTGTTCCAATAATATCAGCACATATTAAAAAATGGGGGGAAAAAGTGCTGTATTCAGCTGCGTCCTGGGACTTGATGCTCGTTGAACCATATTAATGGGCTTGTCAGGTGGGAACCCACCAAAAGCAGGGCGCCAACACTTTGCGTCCCAAGCCGTGATAATAAATGAATCTCCACATGCACTGTAGATATGTAGATCCCTCCTTTTATTCTGCAGAACGGTCCCCGTACTCCTCAGCTGCTCTAATTAGCTCTCAGTTTCCCACCAGTACATCTTCATGGGCCCAAATTGCTCCACCAGGGCCTGTCATCGGTCCCCATGGCTTCCAGCGGGGAGGGACACATGCAGATGCACATCTATTCATCTAAATCCTCACGTATACGCCGCTACCACTGCACACAAACAGGTGGCGCTGAAAGTGAATCAATCACACGTGCACCGAGAAGATATTTGCACAAATAGTACAAGTCATCTGGAGCGTATCAGAATAGGATCCTGAAGGTACTGAGCTGGCTGGACTCCACATTCATTCATAAAAGACTCACAATGTCTTTATAAGAAAAATTCAGCATCACCGTATTCAGTGAAGTTCAGAACCAAACTAAAACAAGTTCAGTTGAGTTTTCTAACTCAACATGAGGGTATACCAAAAGAGCGAGAACAAAACAACAGCAGCCACTGTCACCCTGAACATCAGGACTTCTTCCATGACGCCATGATGTTGCAATAAATGAGAATCTGGTTTGAAATGTCTTTTTCTGGAAAGACCGAAAGCTTCCCTGGAAAGAGTCTGTGGATGGCAGCATGCATCACTCCAAAGAGAGGAAAGAATGAAGAATCACCGACGCCATTCTGCAGAGAGATTGCTATGGCGTCATTTTAGTGCCAAAAACCCAAGCGCTTAAAAACTGGAATCGTGCAGAGTTAGATCACTTTCTGCTCACTGTCTCGGACTGTGCTCTCCCTGTCTTGGACTGTGCTCTCCCTGTCTCGGACTGTGCTCTCGCTGTCTCGGTCTGTGCTCTCCCTGTCTCGGACTGTGCTCTCGCTGTCTCGGTCTGTGCTCTCCCTGTCTCGGACTGTGCTCTCCCTGTCTTGGACTGTGCTCTCCCTGTCTCGGACTGTGCTCTCCCTGTCTCGGACTGTGCTCTCCCTGTCTCGGTCTGTGCTCTCGCTGGGAATTCTGTCATCTCTCTCTGCACAGCAATGTGGAGTTTTGGCACTTTGGGGGCGGGCCTTGCATAGACGGCCTCATAATTCCCCTCCGAGACAGCGAGAGCACAGACCGAGACAGCGAGTGCACAGACAGAGACAGCGAGACAGCGAGAGCACAGACCGAGACAGCGAGTGCACAGACCGAGACAGCGAGACAGCGAGAGCACAGACCGAGACAGCGAGACAGCGAGAGCACAGACCGAGACAGTGAGACAGCGAGACAGCGAGACAGCGAGAGCACAGACCAAGACAGCGAGACAGCGAGAGCACAGACCGAGACAGTGAGACAGCGAGACAGCGAGAGCATAGACCAAGACAGCGAGACAGCGAGAGCACAGACCGAGACAGCGAGACAGCGAGAGCACAGACCGAGACAGTGAGACAGCGAGACAGCGAGACAGCGAGAGCACAGACCAAGACAGCGAGACAGCGAGAGCACAGACCGAGACAGTGAGACAGCGAGACAGCGAGAGCATAGACCAAGACAGCGAGACAGCGAGAGCACAGACCGAGACAGCGAGTGCACAGACCGAGACAGCGAGTGCACAGACCGAGACAGCGAGAGCACAGACCGAGACAGCGAGTGCACAGACCGAGACAGCGAGAGCACAGACCGAGACAGCGAGTGCACAGACCGAGACAGCGAGAGCACAAACCGAGACAACGAGAGCACAGACCGAGAGAGTGAGATAGTGAGACAGTGAGACAGCGAGAGCATAGACCGAGACAGCGAGAGCACAGACCAAGACAGCGAGAGCACAGACCGAGACAGCGAGAGCACATACCGAGACAGCGAGAGCACAGACCGAGATAGCAAGACAGTGAGAGCACAGACCGAGACAGCGAGAGCACAGACCGAGACAGCGATAGCACAGACCGAGAGAACGAGAGCACAGACCGAGACAGCGAGACAGCGAGAGCACAGACCGAGACAGTGAGAGCACATACCGAGACAGCGAGACAGCGAGAGCACAGACCGAGACAGCGAGACAGTGAGACAGCGAGACAGTGAGAGCACAGACCGAGACAGCGAGAGCACAGACCAAGACAGCGAGACAGCGAGAGCACAGACCGAGACAGTGAGAGCACATACCGAGACAGCGAGACAGCGAGAGCACAGACCGAGACAGCGAGACAGTGAGACAGCGAGACAGTGAGAGCACAGACCGAGACAGCGAGACAGTGAGACAGCGAGACAGCGAGAGCACAGACCGAGACAGTGAGACAGTAAGAGCACAGACCGAGACAGCGAGACAGTGAGACAGCGAGACAGCGAGAGCACAGACCGAGACAGCGACAGCAGAAAAGGGTTATTACACTTTTTATGCGTTTGGGTTTTTGGCACTAAAATGATGCCTGCCTCACCTCTTGTCCCTGGTCCTATAGTGTCCCACGGTCCAGGTGGTACAGCCCAACTGTCCGGTTTAGGTTTATCTGTAAAAATGCTGCTGTTAAAGCCGTTCCATGGCTTCTCACGGCATGTCAGATGACCAGCTCCTCCTCAGCCTTACTCGCCTCACTTCTACTCGACTCAGCCTCGGTGGTTTTCCATTACAATAGAGTACGACCACGGCGTGGGCGGAGTCATATGCACAAGTAATCACCCCCGGGGTTCGGTTTCACTGGTGCCCCTGTTAACTGGTGACTTCTGCCACCAGCCGTTAGCAGCAGCTGATGTTAACACACAGTGACTTCGATAAGTAACTTTAACCTGATTACTGGTTTGGAAAAAGTAACATGTTAGATTACTCATTACCGAAGGAGGGGGGTCATACTAGACTAAGTTAGTCTAATATGACTGTTTATCACCAATTGTCGTCTCACATTCTTCATTTTATTGAGAAATCCACGAGATTCTTGCCATCAAGACGTCCTTAGTTTAAACATGTTGTCATGGTTACGTCACTTTGAAACATGCATGCATCTCTTCACCACCATCCACATGTGATGTAACGACGTCGTCATGTCCAGAGGCTGCTGCATTGGCTGTAATTGAATAATCTGCTTCGATTTGGCTTCATTAATGCCCATGTTTTAATGACGTGTCTGAGCTCTGCTCTGTTCTGCTTTCGCCCAACGATTCCTGGAATTTGTTACGGATTGAGAGTAATTCAAGACAACAGTCAGATTGCATTGTTAATAATGAAAGAAGCCTGATTATACAGACGTCTGGGCTTTATGTGGTGTGACGGGTATCTTCAACTGAAATAATTTGTACAAGGCCTTAAGATAGTTTCAGGTTTTTTTTATATTTCTAAACTTTTATTAGAAAAGGAATCAGGTTTTTGCTGCCTGATTACAACACAGTGAGTCAGTAATGTACAGATATCTGTGGTACAAGTACCAGTTAATAATGCAGTTAAATAACATTGTTCTATTTATAGACTGAACTTTGGCTCTACTCAAGATTTTTAAGTGTTCGCCGCTTTTGTCGAGATTTAAACAGTTTTATGAAAGTAGCTTTACTTCAGTGCCGTTTGGTTTTCACTTATTATTACTCAACCAATTAGGTGTTGCTAAATGCTCACGGTAGTTCTTAGTTATCAGGGACACAGATAACTGGACTGCTTCTGTTTTCAGTACGATGGCAAACCCCACATGGCTTTACCTGTTGGCAGCTTTTCTAGAGCTATGACGAGCAGGTGTACCACAGGAACAAAATCTCTTGTGACTTTAATTTCACTCATCTAGTTTGTCACACTACTGAAAGACAGTGTGTGGAAACTATGAAATGAGAGGACAGAAGGCCTCCAGGTGCAGTTTGGAGCAGTGTTGCTGTGGGAGAGTGAGTCTGCAGAGGTGAACAGGATCAAGTAGAAGTGGAAGCCACGCCCCTCTCAGTGGAAGCCACACCCCCACGCCAGAACAGGGCCAAAGGTTTGAACCTGGAAAAAATAAGATTTCAAAGTGAAAAAAAAAATTTAAAGTAGAAAAGACGATTTGAATGTGAAAAAATAAGATCCTAATCTGAAAACATAAAACCTGCAACTGAAAAAATAACACCTACATTTAAAAAAGTATATTTAAGAGTGAAAACTGAAAATAAAGGATTTTATCAAAAGAATTCCAGAGCTGAACCAAAATTATATGTAAGGTGAAAACCCCTTTTCATTCACTTATTTTTATTTGAATACAGTGTTTTAAATTTTTCAAAATTAAAGATCAAACCTTGAACATTCAGTTTATTTCAAAAGAACACACCTGTTGACCTGGATCCAGCTCCATGTACACAGGCATGGTAAACTACGTACATAGCCACAGCTGCTCTGGGCACGACATTCACCCTCTGACTACCACTCTCTCACTCTCTCACTCACTCACTCACTCACTCACTCACTCACTCACCCAGGCAGTTTGGAGTTCAGTGTCTTGCCTAAGGACACTTCGGCGTGGAGGCAGGCAGAGACAGGAATTGAACATGCAACCTTCCAATTGGGAGATGACTGCTCTACCAACCGAGCCATGCCCCCCCCACACTGACTTCACATCATCTTCTGAGCTCTGGGGCCTGAAAACATCCGGTCTGCTCACGTTCACACGGCAGGTCGCGTTGGAAATGATCACGCCACAAAATCGGGTCCAACAAAAAATGGAATTGAGCATCAAGACCTGTGGAGTGGGCGGGGCCTGAGAGACGGAAAGGGAGGACCCAGGTGAAACTCATAACAACACAGGTGCACACAGAGGGAGAAGACAATTGGATAACAGGTAATGTGAGGTAAACACACAGAGGCAGACGCAGACAATTTGTCCTTTGAAGAACAGATTGACAAACTTCAGAATGGATGTCAACCGTTCAGAAAAGACCTGCGAGTGGAAAGTTTAATGAATGGTTCCATAAGGTGACGGGTTTTAGCAGACGTGTTGCTGAGTGAAGTAAATCCTCCATGAGACCATGAGGCAGGTGGAAACAGTCAGCATCATGAAGGAGACGACGTCCTTCCAATCAGTGTCTTTATTTCCCTGAACAGTCGATAAACTCCCAGTTCAAGCTCAGAACGTTATGGTTCCTCCAAGACTCTTTAAACAGTTTCTCACGTCTGCAGCCCAGGATCGGATTTGTCTTTAATAGAAGATCAATATCAGAGCACTGTATCATGGCGCTGTAAACCTCCACTGCTCTGTCAGCTTCAACCAACACATTCTGCCTTGGGGACCAAACCCCAAAGGACAATGAGCCAGAATGAAGTCAAAGTCTTTCTCCCGAGGTGCAGCGCAAAGTGGCACCAAGACGAGGCGCCGGCTTCCTGTCCAGGTTGTTTAGCGCCACTGCCTGGCCTCCGCCGTCAGACACTGGAACACGCTGCGGTCCAGGTCGGCAGACAATGGGAACAGGTCAGTTTGAAATGTCCTGTGGAGGCAGGAAAGTCACGAGGCGTTGCTGTGGAAACCATTCGTGTCTTCATTGATTTTGAGTGGTGAAGATGAGGATGAAGTGGATTAATTGATCAGATATTGATCAGCTGAACTCGATCAACTACAGCTGCAGTGGTCATTCACCAAAAACACTGGTGAATGAACCATCACTGTGTCAGTTTGTGTGTGTGTGTGTGTGTGTGTGTGTGTGTGTGTGTGTGTGTGTGTGTGTGTGTGTGTGTGTGTGTGTGTGTGTGTGTGTGTGTGTGTGTGTGTGTGTGTGTGTGTGTGTGTGTGTGTGTGTGTGTGTGTGTGTGTGTGGAAAGATGAAAGAAAGATGATGTCACACATTGTGGTGGTGATGATTCAGTGGCATCAAAGCTATGAAGTATGGTTGTGATATCACAGATCAAAGCGCAGATTTTGAAAGGACAGACACTGCAGCTGCCCCAGAGTTCATATGTGCCATTCGCAGGTTTCACTAGAAGTACCAGGTTACATAATCTGACAAATTGATTGCAGAGCAACATAAACACAGAAGAGATGACGTTCAAGGCAAAAATTAACAAGTTTCTGCGTCGTGGAGACGATACTTGTCCTCTCCTCTCGAATGATGAGGACTTACAAGAAAGCCTTCACAAAAAGTGCTGTACTGTTCTTGAGGAAACAGAAGCCATTAAAATAAAGAACAGCACCCTGAATCTCCAGCTGGAAGAGCTGAACAACAAGCTCACCAACAGCCGAGACCTCCAGCGTAAGTATGAAGAACTGAAAGCTGAGAGAAAAATGTTCAGAGGTTTAAATAATCTGTTGAAGAAGAAAGTGCTCATGCTCAAGGGCAAAGTCAAAGCTCAAGCAGCCTTGGAGGAGAAATACAGGGCTGTACAGGAAGACAGGGACAAATTCATCCAGGACAACCAAGCTCTCCGGAAAAATCTGAAGGTGATGAGCAGCGGACTTAAAGACTGCAAAGCACTGGAAAAAGACTGCAAGGCAATAAATGAAAAGACCAAAGCCCTGAGCCGAGATACGTCTCTGTGGGGGAAGGTTCGAGACCCCCTGATGAAACTCAACCAGCAAAAACACTTGGAAGTAAAGTCCAAGCGTGAGCCGGTAATGAGCCGAGACTTAACGGGAAGCAGAACCAAACTCCAGCGACAGCATTCGGAGTTGAAAGAAAAACTGAACAATGACATTCAGATGAAAAGTGACTTTTTACCAATGAAGAAGGTGCAAAATAATTTGCAGGTGCAGCAAAACAAGAATCTTCAGTTCCACAAGATGAACCTGAAAAGGCCGTATGAACAAGCATGTCTTGATCTCCAGCTCAGCGAAGAGGAGGTCAGAGCAAAGCGAGGGACTGTTGAGGGAGGGAAAGGTGACAATGTGACGCCCTCTGTTGAGGAAAACGACCTCTGTTACTGATTAATTTTGCCTAACTGACCACTACAGGGCTCCGGTCAGAGAGCACACGAGACATCAGATGAAATTTCAGTCCTTTAGTGAGGAAATCATATGAACGGTGGTGCATTCTGCATACAACGCCGAGAACGGAGCACACAGTTCCAGTATTTAACTAATCAGAGTTTGCCATGGTGAGTTTACTACGGTTTAGCAGTTTCTGAAAAGACACGAGAAATAAAGAAATCGTCAGTGACTGTTTCACCACCGTAAACCTGTTTGCTTCAGAACGTGAAGCTCTGGAAGGTGCCTGCATCTCCAGGTTTCACATCAGGTGTCGTGAGGATTTCTGCTATTTCACTCTGTGCTAGTTGATGTGGCTGACCGTACTGGAGCTGTAGTGCATGCATGGCTGCTGTGTAATTGAATGGATCATGTCGACATGACTGACCTATCATCTGCGCCTCAGGGAGTATAAGATGTTCGAGTAGCACAAGGTATTTGTATTTTTCAGACAGTTCCAGATGGGGTTCAAGCAGATTGTCCAAAGCTAACTTCAGGTTAGCAAATTCCCTTTCACTATCCATAGTGAAGTCTGGGATTTGGGGTTTGGGCACACCATATGTGGAGTGTGATTGTGGACCAAAATTGTGTGAGACTGTAGTCTGACTTGTCGGGAACAGTGCCTGATGTGCTGCTGTGGTGTTACTCATCCCTGGCATGGGTACATACTGAGGTAGACCACGAGTTGAGCTGGGGGATAGTTTGTTGATGATTGCGGCGTCTGATATGAAGCTGACGGCAGGGCTGCAGGGGCTGATGGCTGCTGTACCTGAGGCTGGTACCTGTATGGAACGTCATCCTCACAGAGATACGCCTCTGTTCTCTGGGGCTGCAAGGGGACTGACCTTAAGAGAGTGCTGCGCCCGCTGCTCCTCCCTGCTCCTCATGCTCATCATCGTCAGAGTGGGAGGAAGGGGCAGGCCGGTGAGGATTGTAGGCAAGGATGTACTATTCCAGATGTCCAGGTGTGCGGCGCTGTCTCACTTGTCGCTCTGGTGCGTCCCTATGAGGGCGGGACGTTGTATAGCCCTCTGAAGCCATATTCTGTAGTTGTCAATAATCCGGCTCAAAGGACCATTTGTTGAGGAAAACGACCTCTGTTGCTGATTAATTTTGCCTAACTGACCACTACAGGGCTCCGGTCAGAGAGCACACGAGACATCAGATGAAATTTCAGTCCTTTAGTGAGGAAATCATATGAACGGTGGTGCATTCTGCATACAACGCAGAGAACGGAGCACACAGTTCCAGTATTTAACTAATCAGAGTGTAGGAGCCTAAATGCATTTCATTGATGTTGGTTAAAAGGGTAAATAACAATTTAAGTTAATCTAAACCTGCAGTAATTTAAGTTAATTGATTTAGAAGGAATTAGGAAGATCATTTACAGGTATTTTCAGTTCATATGTGCAATATTGTAATAAGTTAATGATTTAGTATTTGGGGTTAATTTAGGTGGATAAAAATGTACTTTATGTCTTATTTGCACTGTTTGGAAATGAGTAACTGTTTGGTGTTTTCAGGTAGCTGTGTACCTTTAATTACTTGTTGATGCTCTCAGGAGGGGGGGGTTTGGGGGTTACCTGGGACTGTGAGTCAGGCAGTCTGAGAGTGGAGCCACATGGTTTTTTGACCACTCTCCTTTTCTCATCATTAATGATGGTTACCTGGATTTAACGGACTACTTGTATAACTTTATACACCTTTGGACATCTTTCCTGTACCACCCCTTTTTTGTTTGTTTCTGAGCCTAAATAAACTGTTAAACTTTACGAGTGGTCCTGTGGATTTTTTCTATGTGGATAAAGAAGAGGGAAATCGACAGAGCGTCAAGCTAAGGCTTCATTCAGTGGAAAACTACACAGAGTTTGCCATGGTGAGTTTACTACGGTTTAGCAGTTTCTGAAAAGACACGAGAAATAAAGAAATCGTCAGTGACTGCTTCACCACCGTAAACCTGTTTGCTTCAGAACGTGCGTAGGAGGAAGCAAGTGCCCATTCGGCCTTTAACAATAAAAGCGCCCACTTCAGAATATTTAACTTGGAGAATCCTTAACACTCTCCCTTCATGAGATTGTATTTGATCCTGCGCCACAGAGCCAGACCATAATCCTGACCAATCAGACGACGGCTCAAACCAACATGATGCGCACAGGAAACCTCCTAATCTTCATGTGAGAGGACCAGAGGGGAGCCGTCACCCATTCCAAAGCTCCTAGAGCTTCTCTGTGTGGAGGTGACACGTTCGCTCTGAGCAAACAGTGGTCCAAATCATGTCTTTAAGACAGGTAGTGTCCAGATGCTGAAACCAGATGCTTTCCTTCAGACTGCAGGCGCCTAAGATAGTGACAGAGAGCGGATACACAAGGTTATCACACACACACACACACACACACACACACACACACACACACACACACACACACACACACTCACACACACACACACACACACACACACACACACACACACACACACACACACACACACACACACACACACACACACACACAGTCAGGTTCAGTGCAGTGTGATGTGTCGTCGGTTCAATCCCATCAGCACTTCAGTAATGTTCAGGTGATGTTTTAGTTTCAAGTCTTTAAAGCTGGAAGCAAAACGACGCTGCAGAAATGGATCCGTCCAAAAGTCCGATCAGCTGCAGGTTCTAGAGGTTTAATCTGGACGCCCACATTTCATGATGGCTGGATGGCTCACGAAGCTTCTCACTGCATTTTCTCCTTCCTTCAACGTTGGACACAGTCTTTTGCAGAAACTCAAGCAGCATCTTCCTGGATCCGAGAAGAACCTAGATCAACCTAGAGGAACCCAGAGGGACCCAGAGGAACCCAGAGAAATCCAGAAGAACTCGAGAAGAACCCAGAGGAACCCAGAGGGACCCAGGGGAACCCAGAGAAACCCAGAAGAACCCAGATAAATCCAGAAGAACCTGAGAAGAACCTAGAGGAACCCAGAGAAACCCAGAGGAACCCAGGAAGAACCTAGACGAACCCAGCCATTTGCAGAGCCAAGTGAGAGCTCCGTCATTGCGTCACTCCAAAACGTGATACGTCACTGATTTCACCACTGACAGCCTCATCCAGGAACCAGGAGACGGACTGTACCAGTGGTTTAGTCCGGGTCGGTCCATCTAGTCTGACCAGAACCTCTGATGAACCAAAGAGCCAGAAGACATTACGTCTCTTCTTGTCTCTATTGGTGTTTTTTAACGTCCGTCTTGTTTTAGTCCAGAGCCCCAGAGTGGACATAGAGGGACAAATAATAATAATAACAATAACCTGGACGTGACGTTAGTTAGAATCATGTCACCATGAAAAGTGTGGAAAATAAACCACAATGGAAAACTACTTCTAAATTATATCTGACGTAGCGGACTGACAGGTGGAGCTCTGCAGCATCTCCAGAGCCGCGGCTCCGCGAACGTGGATTAAATAATCCCGTTCCCTCATATTATTAACTTCAGGGAACGACTTATTATATCGTTCCCACGCGTCTTTTTTATTGTTTTCTCTATAACCACTCTGGGGCTCGGTGTTCACTGGAGTTTTCAGAAAGCCGGTTCAACCTGGCCTCCACCTTGTAGGTAGTGATACCTCCAGAGATAACTCCAGAGATACCTCCAGTGATACCTCCAGAGATAACTCCGCCCCCAGCTGATGACGTGTCGGGTCCCAGTCTGGCTCCTCTCTGGTCCAGCAATGAAGTGGAGTTTAGCCCCTGATAGGCCGGGGCTTTGGTGGTGGAAAGACAAAGAACTGGTGCTAAAGCTGGTCCTGGACCAGAACTAGAACCTGGTTCTTTCTGGTGGAAAAGCCCCCAGAGAAACCTAGAGGAACCCAGGAAGAACCCAGAGGAACTTCCCGCAGGCTTTAGTGTCTGTCGGCTTGGACTGTGGCGTAGCCGGGTAGTGCAACGTTAGCTTCCGGGATGCTGGCAGTGCGCCAGGTTTCAGTGAAGTACAACAAACTACACTCCCTGTAGATCTTCACATTCTTCACCAGCGCAGCCAGTTCATCCATCTTGTTCAGCAGGGAGTTCAAGTTTTCCATGATCATCGATGGCACCGTAGGCTTGTATCGCCACTTCCTCACGAGCCGCTTAGCCTTTAGCATCAGCCCTGACGACAGCCGTGGAACGCTCTCCTCACCTCGTCCGGGAGATACGGGACCACACCGGCATAACATAGGAGTAGCACAGTACGTAGAGTGCGTGCGTAAAGTGCACACGTAAAGTACGTAAAGTACGCTAAGAACGTAGAAAAATTAAGAAAACCACCCAAAGCTGCTGAGAGGCTACCACTTGGATTAGTAAAGCGGCAATGATGATGACGATGATGATGATGATGATGATGATGATGATGATGATGATGAGGATGGTGGTGGTGGTGGTGGTGGTGGTGATGATGATGGTGGTGGTGGTGGTGGTGGTGGTGGTGATGATGATGATGATGATGATGATGATGGTAGTGATGGTGATGGTGGTGGTGGTGATGGTGGTGGTGGTGATGATGATGATGATGATGATGATGATGATGATGATGGTAGTGATGGTGATGATGGTGGTGGTGGTGGTGGTGGTGGTGGTGATGATGATGATCATGATGATGATTGTGATGATGATGATGATGGTGGTGGTGGTGGTGGTGGTGGTGGTGGTGGTGGTGGTGGTGGTGATGATGATGATGATGATGATGATGATGATGATGGTGGTGGTGGTGGTGGTGGTGGTGATGATGATGATCATGATGATGATTGTGATGATGATGATGATGGTGGTGGTGGTGGTGGTGGTGGTGGTGGTGGTGGTGATGATGATGATGATGATGATGATGATGATGATGATGGTAGTGATGGTGATGATGGTGGTGGTGGTGATGGTGGTGGTGGTGATGATGGTGATCATGATGATGATGATGATGATGATGATGATGATGATGATGATGATGATGATGATGATGATGATGATGGTAGTGATGGTGATGATGGTAGTGATGGTGATGATGGTGGTGGTGGTGATGGTGGTGGTGGTGATGATGATGATCATGATGATGATTGTGATGATGATGATGATGATGGTGGTGGTGGTGGTGGTGGTGGTGGTGATCATGATGATGATGATGATGATGATGATGATGATGATGATGATGATGATGATGATGATGATGATGATGATGATGATGGTAGTGATGGTGATGATGGTAGTGATGGTGATGATGGTGGTGGTGGTGATGGTGGTGGTGGTGGTGATCATGATGATGATGATGATGATGATGATGATGATGGTGGTGGTGGTGGTGGTGGTGGTGGTGATCATGATGATGATGATGATGATGATGATGATGGTAGTGATGGTGATGATGGTAGTGATGGTGATGATAGTGGTGATGATGATGGTGGTGGTGGTGATGATGATGATCATGATGATGATTGTGATGATGATGATGATGATGGTGGTGGTGGTGGTGGTGGTGGTGGTGGTGGTGGTGGTGGTGGTGGTGGTGGTGGTGATGATGATGATGATGATGATGATGATGATGATGATGATGATGATGATGATGATGATGATGATGATGATGATGATGATGGTAGTGATGGTGATGGTGATGATGGTGGTGGTGGTGATGGTGGTGGTGGTGATGATGGTGATCATGATGATGATGATGATGATGATGATGATGATGATGATGATGATGATGATGATGATGATGATGATGGTGATGAACAGACCTCTGACCCCCCAGACATTTACATCAGTCAGTGGACAAATGGATGAGGCATTCTGCTGTTGCTCCACCTTCACCTCATCAAACAGTCTGAGATGTCTTCAGGACCAGAATGCAGTTCTGTCCATCATGTGAACCGTCACCTTGGATCCAGGAAGGAAGTGGACTTTCAGTGTTTGCCGTCACTGAGCCTGTTTGCTAATGAAAGGATGAAGAGCCACTGAAGATTAAAACCTTCCAGCTTTGTGGCTTGAAGTAGAGCGGCACAGTGTATCATGTATCATGTCTCGTCTCCATGTCGAATACACCGTACCAGCTGCTGAGAGAGCAAGTAGTAATGGTGAGAGGAAGTAGTAATGGTGAGAGGAAGTAGTAATGGTGAGGAGAGGAGAGGAAAGGATAGGATAGACAGAGACAGATTGGGGGGGTACAAAACTTGGTTTGGGTGTTTGAAGATTGAACAGGGAGCCAATGAAGTGAGGTTAGTATTGGAGTGAGCTGATCTCTGATGCTGGTTCTTGTCACGACTCTGGCTGCAGCATTTTGAACCAGCAGTTATTGTTTCACCCTGATAATAGGGAGTTACAATAGTTACTCTGGAAGTAACTAATGATGGATTACTCTTTCAGCATCACTCTGAGTCAGCATGTTTCTAATGTTGGAAATATTACGGAGGTGAAAAAAGGCAGTCCTGCAGATTGTTTAATGTGGAGTTGAAGGATAAATCCTGGTCCAAAAGAACTCCCAGGTTCCTCACAGTGGTACTGGAGGACAAAGTAATACCATCTAGTGGTACTAGATCTTTAGATCATTTCTCTTTCACATGATTTGGGCCAAATATAATAATTTCAGTTTTATCAGAGTTCAGGAGCAGGAAATTACAGCTCATCCAACCTTTATGTCTTCAAGACGGCTTCTAGTTTAGAACGTTGGTTATTATCCTCTGGTTCCATAGATAAATAGATTTGTTTGTCATCTGCATAACAATGGAAGTTCATGGAGTGTTTTTTAATAATATTCCCTACAGGAAGCATGTATAAAGTAAAAAGTAAAGGACCTAAGACAGAACCCTGTGGAACTCCATGTTTAACTTCAGTCTGGACTGAAGAGTTATCATGAACATGAACGAAGTGGAACCTGACTGATAAATATGATCAGAACCAATTTAGTGCTGCACCTTTAAGCCCAATGATGAGTTCTAGTCTCTGTAGTAGGATGTTCTGATCAATAGTATCAATGTTCTGATCAATAGTATCAATGTTCTGATCAATAGTACCAATGTTCTGATCCATAGTATCAATGTTCTGATCAATAGTATCAATGTTCTGATCAATAGTATCAATGCTCTGATCAATAGTATCAATGTTCTGATCAATAGTATCAATGTTCTGATCAATAGTATCAATGTAGCACTGAGCTCTAACAGGACCAGAACAGAGACCAGTTCTTTGTCTGAGGCCAAGAGAAGATGATCAATAACTCTGATCAGAGAGTCTCTGAGCTCTGATGAATCTAAAACCGACTGGAAAGACTCAAATAAGTTATTTTTGATTAAATGGTCACATAAATGACTTGTAAACACTTCCTGTAGGATTTTAGAAATAAAGGAAGTTTGAATATTGATACTCAGTGACTGAAACTACTTCCTGTAGGATTTTAGAAATAAAGGAAGGTTGAATATTGATACTCAGTGACTGAAACTACTTCCTGTAGGATTTTAGAAATAAAGGAAGGTTGGATATTGATACTCAGTGACTGAAACTACTTCCTGTAGGATTTTAGAAATAAAGGAAGGTTGGATATTGACCTGTAACTTGCTAAGATATCTGGGTCAAGGTTGTTTTTTAAGAAGAGGTTTAACAACAGCAATCTTAAAGACTTGTGGTACATAACCTGTTATTAGAAATATGTTGATCTGATCTAGTATTGATGTACTAATCATGGGGAAAATATCTTTAAACAGTTTAGTGTGGATTGGATCCAGCAGGCAAGTTGTTGGTTTAGATGAAGCCACGATTGAGGAGAACTCAGGGACTTCTATAGGGTGGAACCTGGATAACTGGAAATCAGGCTCCACTAACTAGTCTGAAGATGTGGTTGATCGATCTGAGACTGCACTGGACAGTGAGTCTTTAATTTGATCCCTAATAGTTAGGATTTTGTCATTAAAGAAGTTTACAAAGTCATTACTGCTCAAAGTTAAAGGGATATGAGGTTCTACAGAGCTGTGACTTTTTGTCAGCCTGGCTATAGTACTGAAGAGAAATCTAGGATTCTTCTTGTGTTCTGGTAGTTTAGTAATGTGAGATGAAGTAGTGATGGTGAGAGGGCGTAGTAAAGGTGAGAGGACATAGTGGTGTTAGAGGAAGTAGTAATGGTGAGAGGACATAGTAATGGTGAGAGGAAGTAGTAATAGTGATAGGAAGCAGTACCGTGAGAGGATGAAGTAATGGTGAGAGGGTGTGGTAATGGTGAGATGATGTAGTAATGTGAGAGGATGTAGTAATGGTGAGAGGACATAGTAATGGTGAGAGGAAGTAGTAATGGTGAGAGGAAGTATTAATGTGAGAGGAAGTAGTAATGGTGAGAGGAAGTATTAATGTGAGAGGAAGTAGTGATGTGAGAGGACGTAGTAATGTGAGAGGATGTAGTAATGGGGAGAGGACATAGTAATGGTGAGAGGAAGAGGTAATGGTGAGAGGAAGTAGTAATGGTGAGAGGAGGTAGTGATGGTGAGAGGAAGTAGTAATGTGAGAGGATGTAGTAATGGTGAGATGATGTAGTAATGGTGAGAGGAGGTAGTGATGGTGAGAGGAGGTAGTAATGTGAGTGGAAGTAGTACGACATTACTTCACTTTACTCGAGTCTTTATCACATGATACAGTGCAGCAGTAACTTACATCTGATCTTCTATCAAGTCCAACATGAATCTGATACTTTACCCTTCAAAGCTGTTTGTCTTCCCACAAGCTGCTTTTTCATACTGAGATAAGACTTATTCCCAGTTTAACCCTTGAAGGTCCAAGCAACTGCCACAATAAGCCTAAGAAACATATGGACATGGTTTCTTCTGCTTTGTCGTCACTGAACTAGATCTGGTGCCACACACTGTGGACACACGGTGTATTGAGTACACGTTACCAGAATCAGCTTTCACTTAAAGTCTTTATTATAACGTTGCTCTATTGTTGAAAAGAGAAAAAGAGCTGAGTTGCTGTTCTAGCTGACGAAGCCTTTACGCCGTCGTCGTCACATCATTTCACATTCCTGACTCTGTGGCCTTTGCTGTGTTGGGCTGAAGATTCCATTGAACTCCTCCAAGCATTCTCCCCCAGAGGAGAATCACCAGGGACAATGAACAGGCCATAAAACAGCAGGAAGCGAGCCAGAGACCCCGGAAGTCTCCAACCCCCCAGGTTGATAACCAATGAGGATGGTCGAACCTGACCCGAACACCACAGGGGTCCGAAATTCAAGCTTGGTGAAACTTTTCCTACCAACTCTCTCTGCTTCTCAATCTGACCATAGAGGGAGACACAAGTCTCTGCTTGCCTCAGGATGATAAAGAGAGCACCAAGCAGGAACAAAAGAAACACCAACGCCAGCCCGCTGGACGGGCTGGACCCAGTTTGGACTACTTCTTCTGTTTCCTCTATTTTTCCTTTTTGGGGGATTCTGGAGACCCGAGCCAGCGTCTCCTCTCCTCCTTCATCTGCCTCGTTGTCCACTCCTGCAGCTGAAGCCAGGCCTCTGAATTCAGGACGCTGAAGTCAGACCCGGTAACAACCTGTTACCACATCCTCACAGAACCAACAGCACCACGGACGGTGAGAGCTTTTGTCTGGGCAGATATATTGTTAGATTAGTGTGAAGATAACATATGTGTGTTTCAATGTGTCGCTCAGAAGGCTGCAGCATCTCATATGTTTGTGTACGCGTGTTCACGCACACCAACCAAGTCCGGGAATCTGGTTTTCCACCTCAGAACCAGAGGTCCGAGTGAGCTCCAGTCCACTGGAAGTTCTGTGTGGAGGAACCAGGGTTCAGAACCGAGCTTCGCCAGAATTCTCCGTCTTTCTTTATCATTCACCCCCCTCCTTCTACTAATCCTGATCTGCCTGTGATCCCCCGCAGCCCTGCACCCCCTTATCTGATCAGATAAGGACACACACACACACACAACTACATGTAACACCCAACTCTTATCTGCTGCAAGACCACATCTGCCTCGATCACAAGAGTTCTAACTGCAGGTCCCGACATCCACTTAGAACTCCGGCGCTCAGAACCGGGCCAACGGAACCGCCCGTTCATTACACCCTTGGTAGACTGCCCCGCTCCGAGACCGTCCTCGCACATGTGCGCTTGACGGACGTCTTGTTCATCTGGTCGCTAAGCAACCGCCGCGTCCCCAGAAAGAGCGAGTCAAACACCTCTAGTGGTCACCTGGGTCATCGCAATCCCTCTTGACGTCCACCTGGTGGACGCATCAGGTCATTGCGCTCTCCCTCTGCATGCCGCCACACAGTGGTCGACACGGTCACTCACCCGCCAACGTCTGCCTCCACCTGGTGGACGTACTAGATCATTACACTCCAGACCACACACACACACACACACACACACACACACACACACACACACACACACTCTTTGTACATAGTGTTGCTGTTTAATAGATTAGATCTCTGTGTTAGGTGTCGTTTGCTACTTGAATGTGTTGATTTATGAGATGATTTCAGAATTATTGATGAATTAATACATTTTTATTAATAAACGCCTGTTAGCTGAATTGAACGATTCTTGGTGATTATTGTGTATTTATTGTGTATTTATTGTGTATTTATTGTTGACAATTCAGTGGTTTGTAACAGTCTGTGCTCGGATCTCACACCTTCCCTTTTATTTAAGATTGTTATATTTTATGCAGAAATATTAACTAACTTAAATAAACTTTTTACAAACGAGACTGATATTTTGGTATTAGCTATTTCCAGTTTATCTGGTGGTGCCCCGATTTATTATTAATACATAAATAACAAATTTATGCAAATTAATAAAACATTATTTATTCATAAATTATTTTTGATAATTTCTTCTTCTTTTTTTTAAGTAATTACTCAATTACTTAAGGAGTTGTTAATGAGTAAATGACCGTTTACTTCCATTAATAATAAAAATGTCTCATAAATTACTTCCAGTGATTTATTACTTTCAGTAATCTATTACTTACAGTAATTTCATGCTAATAACCATCCATAAATCCCAACAGCTGCTTCCTCCAGATGTGGAGTCCCCCTCTTTGAAGCTGAACAATCCAAACATCCCAGAGCCGATTGCTCATCAAATCTCAGCATTAATATTCTTTCCCTCTGAGTGAGCAATCATCGCCAGAGCATTAATTACACAGAAAAACTTTTTGTTCTTCATTCGTTCACCTCTCCACGGTCCGTCCTGAAGAATTGTTTCTCCTTGCTTTGCGTCACAAATCACCAACCTTGAGCAAAACAATTCTTCACTGTCTGAAGAGAACTCTATTGATTGATTGGTTCATTGATCATAGTGACGCCCGTTATGAGCTGAGAGACGGTGTGCAGCACGTCACACTGTCCTTCTAGTGGAAGAGGTGGAGGAGGTGGATAAGGTTGGGGATGTGGAGGAGCTCCTGGAACCTCCTGGAGACTCCTGGAGACTCCTGGAACCTCCTCTCAGTGTCCTCAGTGATGCAGGAAGTTGAAAGCCAGGACTGAACTCCAGATGGAATCACAGCATGAAGCTCCAAAGGTCAGAGGTCGACCTCTGAAGGTCACCTTGAAATGACGTCAGTTCATTGGAGCAGGTTTGTTGAGCCAATGTTACTTTGACGTTACCTGCTGAATCCAGCCCGGTCCAGATGGCGCACACCGTTTCCTGTTTCCTGTTTCCTGTTTCCCGCCGGGTGCTTCCATCCTCCGACTGCTCCACACATCAGCCACATGATGCAAACACACAACAGTCGTGTACAGGCGACTCACTTCTAGTAACTTTGGTATTCATGTAGTAACGTTGGTGTTCTTGTAGTAACTTTGATATTCATGTAGTAACTTTGATATTCATGTTGTAACTTTGATATTCATGTAGTAACTTTGGTATTCATGTAGTAACTTTGTTATTCATGTAGTAACTTTGATATTCATGTAGTAACTTTGGTATTCATGTAGTAACGTTGGTATTCATGTAGTAACTTTGGTATTCATGTAGTAACGTTGATATTCATGTAGTAACGTTGATATTCATGTAGTAACTTTGGTATTCATGTAGTAACGTTGGTATTCATGTAGTAACATTGATATTCATGTAGTAACGTTGGTATTCATGTAGTAACGTTGGTATTCATGTAGTAACTTTGGTATTCATGTAGTAATGTTGGTATTCATGTAGTAACGTTGGTATTCATGTAGTAACTTTGATATTCATGTAGTAACGTTGGTATTCATGTAGTAACGTTGGTGTTCTTGTAGTAACTTTGATATTCATGTAGTAACTTTGGTATTCATGTAGTAACGTTGGTATTCATGTAGTAACGTTGATATTCATGTAGTAACTTTGATATTCATGTAGTAACGTTGGTATTCATGTAGTAACGTTGGTATTCATGTAGTAACTTTGGTATTCATGTAGTAACGTTGATATTCATGTAGTAGTAACTTTGGTATTCATGTAGTAACGTTGGTATTTATGTTGTTGGTTTCTTTACTTGTATCTTTGTTTTAAGTCTCGTTCTAAAGTAGTTTTTTGTTTTCTGTAATTGTGCCGTGACTTTTCTCTTCAAGTTGGCGGTTTCGTGTTTGCAGCTGTTTTTGTATTATTGTTGTCGCTTTTATATTTATGTTGTGTGTTTTGTATTATGTTGTGACATTTGAAATGATGGAGTGGTTTTTGGATCATTTGCCTGGTAGTGGGTCCTCCCGGCCGTCCTGCAGGATCGGTTGAGAAGTTGTCTGAATTGAGGAGTTTGTGCAGACCGAGGGAGACCCGCTCTACTTTGCAGAATCGCAGCATCGGTGTGTTGAAAGTAAAAGCTGCGTCCGTCCTGGAGGAGTCGGCTGGGTTCTGCTTTCTGAATGGCTGCAGGGCTTTGCAGCTGCAGAGACTCACGGGGACTTCATCACATCCCGCTGTCATGTCGAGACGTTCACACAGCGAGTGGGTAAAGTGAAGCATCCATAAATAAATGATGCTGCTCTGTAATGGAAGGGTGTGCTGTTGTTGTGGGAACAAGGCTGATGCTGCCATGACAACCTCGGAGGTCACCAGAGGTCATCTGCAGCTGGTGCTTTGATGCAGTCACCTCGCTCCATCATCTGTGAGCTGAAGTGGGCTGCTGTGTAGATTATTGAGCATTTGTGTGTGAACTTGCTTTAATGTATGATAGTACTATGTGTGTACTGTCTCCATGAAAAGAAAGTGGAGACACTGACAGCAAAGCACCAGAATAAACAAAACAAAACAAGACAATTAAAAGAAGGCAAATCCATTTCTGAAAACATGAAGTCCATGTCAGCAGGACGGTCCAGCATTTCTCTGCAACTCTGTCACGACAGCGTGAGCATTGATGCTTCAGCAGCTCGTGATGAAACGCCAACAACTCTCTGCTCTCTCTGCTCTCTCTGCTCTCTTTGCTCTCTTTGCTCTCTCTGCTCTCTCTGCTCTCTTTGCTCTCTCTGCTCTCTCTGCACTCGCTGCTCTCTTTGCTCTCTCTGCTCTCGCTGCTCTCGCTGCTCTCTTTGCTCTCTCTGCTCTCTCTGCTCTCGCTGCTCTCCTTGCTCTCTCTGCTCTCGCTGCTCTCTTTGCTCTCTCTGCTCTCGCTGCTGTCTTTGCTCTCTCTGCTCCCGCTGCTCTCTTTGCTCTCTTTGCTCTCTCTGCTCTCTGCTCTCGCTGCTCTCTCTGCTCTCTCTGCTCTCGCTGCTCTTTGCTCTCTCTGCTCTCGCTGCTCGCTGCTCTCTCTGCTCTCTTTGCTCTCTCTACTATCTGCTCTCTCTGCTCTCGCTGCTTTTTGCTCTCTCTGCTCTCGCTGCTCTCTCTGCTCTCGCTCCTCTCTCTGCTCTCTCTGCTCTCGCTGCTCTCTCTGCTCCCGCTGCTCTCTGCTCTCTCTGCTCTCTCTGCTCTCGCTGCTCTCTCTGCTCTCGCTCCTCTCTCTGCTCTCTCTGCTCTCGCTCCTCTCTCTGCTCTCTCTGCTCTCGCTGCTCTCTCTGCTCTCGCTCCTCTCTCTGCTCTCTCTGCTCTCGCTGCTCTCTCTGCTCCCGCTGCTCTCTGCTCTCTCTGCTCTCGCTGCTCTCTCTGCTCTCGCTCCTCTCTCTGCTCTCTCTGCTCTCGCTCCTCTCTCTGCTCTCTCTGCTCTCTCTGCTCTCGCTGCTCGCTGCTCTCTCTGCTCTCTTTGCTCTCTCTACTATCTGCTCTCTCTGCTCTCTCTGCTCTCGCTGCTTTTTGCTCTCTCTGCTCTCGCTGCTCTCTCTGCTTTCGCTCCTCTCTCTGCTCTCTCTGCTCTCGCTGCTCTCTCTGCTCTCGCTCCTCTCTCTGCTCTCTCTGCTCTCGCTGCTCTCTCTGCTCTCGCTGCTCTCTGCTCTCTCTGCTCTCTCTGCTCTCGCTCCTCTCTCTGCTCTCTCTGCTCTCGCTGCTCTCTGCTGTGTAGCTGCTGGGCGCTGATGCAAACCAACACAAAGCAGTGTTTGATTCAGGGCCTCATTTCATCACAACCAACCGGCCGGATGGACCTTACATGCAGTGTTGCCTTGAAAAAGTAATCTGATTACTAGTTACTCCTTTAAAAAGTTACTGAGTTACTTTACTGATTACTTGTTTTAAAAAGTAACTAAGTTAGATTACAAGTTACTTTTTGTTACTCTCAGGAGTTGCCAACAACACCCTCCATCGTCTCAACATTAAATAACAACTGGTTTTTCCAAAGTGCTCATCACTGCCTGACCTCCTGCTGCTACATCTTTAACCTTTGACCTCCCGCTGCTACATCTTTAACCTTTGACCTCCTGCTGCTACATCTTTAACCTTTGACCTCCTGCTGCTACATCTTTAACCTCTGGCCTCCGCTGCTACATCTTTAACCTCTGACCTCCTGCTGCTACATCTTTAACCTCTGACCTCCTGCTGGTGCATCGTTTACCTTTGACCTTCATTCTTTGTTGTATTTATATCTGACTCACGGTTTTATGATCAAATTGTTACTAGTATTTATTCATTTAGTTCTTTAGTATTTATCTATTCATCCCTCCATCCATCCATCCATCTCCTCCCTCTTCTCCGTTCCCTGGTGGTGGGGGTGTCAGTCTGAGCACCGTCACCCAGATCACATTGCACCATTAAGAACCTTCCTGCAGGTGGAGAGCCCACAGGAAGGTGGAGAGTCCACAGGAAGGTGGAGAGTCCACAGGAAGGTGGAGAGCCCACAGGAAGCCCTACCTGCTGTATGCGACCTTTTAATTGCCCCCCTGGGGACAAATAAAGTCTTTCATTGATTGAGTGATTGAAAAAGGGGGCGGGGCTTCCTACCAATATATCTTTTTATTCAGGAAAATTACTAAACTAGTGTAACGTCTCTGCAGTTGTGTTGTTGATGCAATGTTCAGGTTTATTGATGTTTGTTGGTTCTGATTCGTGTTTCCTGAACACACCGTTAGAGAGAGTTGGCCTGTGATTGGCTGATAGTGGAGAAGGGGGCGTGGCATGTCATCGTGCAGAGACTGAATGCTGTGTGTGCGTGTATGTGTGTGTGTGCATGTGCGTGTGCGTGTGCGTGTGTGTGTGCGTGTTTGTTTATGTCCGTTAGGATGAGAATGGAGGAGCGGCCCGGTTCTGTTTAATAATGAAGACGCTTGACAAACAAGAAACTCATCCTGCGGGATGCTACAATAGTAACTCTAAGATAGTAACTCTACAATAGTAACTCTAAGATAGTAACTCTACAATAGTAACTCTACAATAGTAACTCTAAGATAGTAACTCTACAATAGTAACTCTACAATAGTAACTCTAAGATAGTAACTCTACAATAGTAACTCTACAATAGTAACTACGATAGTAACTCTACGGTAGTAACTCTACAATAGTAACTACGATAGTAACTCTACGATAGTAACTCTACAATAGTAACTACGATAGTAATCCTACGATAGTGACTCTACGATAGTAACCCTACGATAGTGACTCTACGATAGTGACTCTACAATAGTAACGCTACAGCAGTATCTCCACAATAGTATATCTACAATAGTAACTCTAAGATAGTAACTCTACAATAGTAACTCTACAATAGTAACTCTAAGATAGTAACTCTACAATAGTAACTCTACAATAGTAACTACGATAGTAACTCTACGGTAGTAACTCTACAATAGTAACTACGATAGTAACCCTACGATAGTGACTCTACGATAGTAACTCTACAATAGTAACTACGATAGTAATCCTACGATAGTGACTCTACGATAGTAACCCTACGATAGTGACTCTACGATAGTGACTCTACGATAGTGACTCTACAATAGTAACGCTACAGCAGTATCTCCACAATAGTAACTCTACAATAGTAACACACAGCGACTTAAATAAGTAACTTTACTCTGA
Source organism: Lipophrys pholis (assembly GCF_963383615.2). NCBI lineage: Eukaryota > Metazoa > Chordata > Actinopteri > Blenniiformes > Blenniidae > Lipophrys > Lipophrys pholis. The sequence continues at coordinate 34,247,631 of NC_137628.1, read as the reverse complement.
TTACTGGTTTAGAACTAGTAACGCGTTACATTACTCGTTACTGAAAAAACTGGTCATACGGGAGTAACACGTTACTAATTAAGATGTTACTAATAAACATGTTACTAATTAACCGGTTTCCGGCATCACTGGTGACATGTTGAAGCTTTCATCGTTCTCCCAAAACATAAAGTTGTGAATCTTCAAACATCCAGCGACTGTGCAGAAAATGGTAGTTTAGTGTTAGTTAGTGGTGACCTGTGGCCATCAGGTCTCACAGCAGGGAACAGAAAACACTGCATGTCTTTTACCTGCTGTGAATTCCAGTCTGCACATCAGCCACACGAGCACGCTTGTGCACGTGCACGCTGGCGAGCCAGCCGTTTGAAATCAAGCTGAAAATTGTTGCTTGCTGATGAACAATTACAGCAGAGGGTTTTTTTTTTTTAACCATTGTGACAATCACCCGTCTATTATCATAATCAACTTCACACAAGGAGCTGGCGCTCGGAGAGCCGAACAGAGAGGCAGAAGGAGAGCAATGTGGAGAGAGACACTTCCTCCACTTCCATATGTTTCTCCTGCACAGAATCACACTGGGATCTGCTCCACTACTGAAATAACAAAGTGTGTTTTGAGATACTGAGTCAGTGAGGAATAATGAAAGCTGTCCAGTTGTACAGATGCTCACCAATAACAAGATGATGGTTAAAATTGTGAAACTTGAAGTGGATGAAAATCCTCATTTCATGTCAGACTCAGGGTTGGTTTGGACTGACTTCAGCTGCCACCGTCAGAGATAAGGAGCTTTTGAGCTGTAAATCATGTAAAGATATGGCAGAAGAGCCCTGGAATAAAAACTACAAACCTTGAGATAAGGGCAATATGTCCCATTTAATTTCTGTCTACAGACTCTGCCTCAGCCTGCCTCCTTTACTCCTTCACTTTGGATTTTGTGTTTTTCTGATATAGATATTTCCATTTTCAAACCCTCGGGGAAAAGTTGTGAAAATTGAAAAGCTGGAGGTTATGTGAGCGAGCAGCCAGAGTGGTACAGCGTGTCAGATAAGACAGAACTTCTGGCTCTGCCGCTGGTGTGCTTGTTAGCAAATTGCCAGCAGACATCTTTAGGAAAAAAAAACTGCAGCTGCAGAAGAGGAAGTGCAAATCCTTCAGTTTAGCAGTGCTTCTTTAAAAGAAGAGAAAATCACAGAAAACTTCACTTCTACACTTCATTCCATATTCAAACTCTAAAACATCAATATACTTTAGACTGAACGGAGCTTTTTCAAAATAATTGACTTTGTCAGACAATAAGTCATGTAGTAATGAGAGTAAAGACAGTATCAGTCACTTTAATCATGTTTAGCATGTAGCATGTAGCATCGCTGGGCTGTGAGCCTGAAACTCTGTAGCATGTAGCATGTAGCATGTAGCACAGCTCGGAATTACATGCTGAGCAATTAAACTAATGAGCAACATCAGGCGAACTCTGCTGGTGGTGAAGTTACTGGTGATTTAGTTGCTGGTGGTGAAGTTGCTGGTGGTGAAGTTGATGGTGATTTAGTTGCTGGTGGTGAAGTTGCTGGTGGTGAAGTTGCTGGTGTTGTACGAACTATCTTCCTCCTCTTGATATTTTATGAGATCATAATTCACAGTCTGTCTTACTTTAGTCGTTGTCATTGATTTGAAAGAATCTCCACACCGTGACCGCTCCACCTGCTGCTGACGATGCTGATGGATGACGTCATGTGATACTCATCGACTCGTATCGGGAAGCTTTCAGGAGTACAAGTACTCCGTGCAGTATTGGATCTCAGACCGAGGCCTTCAGTAGTGCTCAGTCTGAATCAATCAATTACTCTTTAATGGCTTTAAAATCATGTCACTATGCAGAAATGCAGTATAAAGAGCTCCACAGACATATACTGGTGTAGTCAGAATACATACTTTTACTGCAGAAACAAACCCGCAGTGCACAGCTCTCCTGCTGCAGCTGCTATTCCAGAAACTTCTGGGGCTTGAGGAGGGAGACAAACATCAGCGTTTCATGGTTTTGAAATCTGGACTTCATATAGTCCAGAATCCTACTGGGTCTCGGTCCATTCCTAGTGAAGTAGTAGTAGTAGTAGTAGTAGTAGTAGTAGTAGTAGTAGTAGTAGTAGTAGTAGTCAGATAAGATAAGATCAGACTTTATTAATCCCACATGCAGACATTCAGTCATCACAGCAGCTCAACTTTGCACAAATACTTATATAGTAAGATAGTTAGATAGCTGACCTCAGAGTATTGGGGAAAAGTATTCAGCAGTATTGAAATTTACAATACTTACAATATTTGCCTTGCAACAGTACCAGAACAGTGGTAATCAAACCCTTTATTACTCAGAGACGCACAGCAGAAGGTATGAATCACCTGGTGGCTCCTCCTGGATGGTGGCTGCAGCAGTCTGCTACTGTTAATGCTCTCTGCTAATGCTCCTCCTTCTGGTTAATGCTCCCACTGGGTAATGCTCCTCCTACTGGGTAATGCTCCTCCTACTGGTTAATGCTCCTCCTACTGGTTAATGCTCCCACTGGGTAATGCTCCTCCTACTGGTTAATGCTCCTCCCACTTCGTAATGCTCCTCCTGCTGGTTAATGCTTCTCCCACTAGTTAATGCTTCTCCTTCTGGTTAATGCTCCTCCCACTGGGTAATGCTCCTCCTACTGGTTGATGCTCCTCCCACTGGGTAATGCTCCTCCTACTGGTTAATGCTCCTCCTACTAGTTACTGCTCCTCCCACTAATTAATGCCCCTACTAGTTACTGCTCCTCCCACTAATTAATGCCCCTACTAGTTACTGCTCCTCCCACTAATTAATGCCCCTACTAGTTAATGCTCCTCCCACTAATTAATGCCCCTACTAGTTACTGCTCCTCCCACTAGTTAATGCTCCTACTAGTTAATGCTCCTCCCACTAGTTAACACTCCTCCCACTGGTCACATCAGTAAAAGACGAGTGCAGCCACTCTACTTCCTCTTTCATTCCTGAGCTTTGTAATGAGACTGTTGGTTTCAGCTCCTGGTTCCTGCGGCAGCGTTACAACGGTTTGTAGAGGAGCCAGAGGAACGTTGTGTGAGCAACCAACAGCAACAAGGGGCTCTTTATCAGGATATCCAGGACTTCATGGTCCAGGACTTCATGGTCCAGGACATTATGGTCCAGGACGTTATGGTCCAGGACGTTATGGTCCAGGACGTTATGGTCCAGGACGTTATGGTCCAGGACATTATGGTCCAGGACGTTATGGTCCAGGACGTTATGGTCCAGGACGTTATGGTCCAGGACATTATGGTCCAGGACGTTATGGTCCAGGACGTTATGGTCCAGGACGTTATGGTCCAGGACGTTATGGTTCAGGACTTGACCAGGTTGAAGTGGAACGTACAGTACAGTGCAGAAGTGGAACGACTGTTGGTTGACATGTGGCTCAGGAATCTGTTTTGGAACTAGCAGAACCTTGTGGGTACTCTTCAGGATCTCCTCCATCCATTCATGAAGTGACCTGTGTTGCTGTAAGAGACCAGAGCCTGTTACACGTCTTTTCACATGAAAGCAGCGTTGCCATTGTGTGTTGATGTTCAGAACTAACCCTAACCCGCTGCGCTGCTGTTTGAAGGAGCCAATCTGAAGCCACCAAAACATTAAAATCACTCATCTATTGAAGTGTCTCTACGCATCCAAAGTAATATGGTTGCGATACTCAACGCCATGACACACCTTGACCTGGCACCATGTTGGATTATTTCCCTGAATCGGTGGCCGATTGAGGATGTTGAGTCTCTTGTAGATCAGACTCTGGTCCGTTCTGTCCTGAAGGCTTCGTGTTGAGTCTCATACTTTAGTTTTCACCTCCAGTCCAGATTCTTAAATCTTGCATGTATGACAGCTGAGCTCTGGTGGACGGTGACGAGCACTGGGCGATATGGCCTCAAAACAAAATCTCAAATTTTCCTCACAAACAATTTCATTCACAATTTCTTTCGTATTTCCCCCCCTGATTTTCAAAAGAAAACAAAAAGTACAAATGACACAAGTTTTGATTTTATTTTATCAAACTTAACAAAACGAACCCCGATTCACCTCCTGGAATCAAAGTGTCGGCTGTCGAAGGGAGACGGAATTGTTAACATTCACATTAATAGCTGCACCATTTTCAAAACCATTAACAAGGAATTCCTGATGCTGGTTTCCTGCTTCAGATGTTGGAATCACTTGGTTGTGCTGCTGCCTTATGGAGCTTCAGACAAACCTTGTCTGTCGCCACAAACCCAAACCAAGTCCAGACAACTGACGTTAAAATTCCTTTTTGGGAAGAAATGTCTCGCTCTCGTTAGCGGTAGCCGCCTTGTTGCTGTGTGCATTTCTGTGAGAGAAGCAAGGGGGCGCTACGGAGCTACAGAAGCTCGCGGGGGCAAAAACTGCGCCGTAGGAAGAGAAGAAAAAACATCTTATTTTTTTTAAATTGTCCGCAACAAAAAACTGGAATTAATTAAAAAAAATGGGCGTATGTTGTCTCATGGTGACTGACCCCTTCACCACCTGCTCCACTGCCAGAGACGACCCAAGAGATGGACTCACTGCTTCCATTGGTCCAATCATCCAACGTCTCGGACTCTGGTCTCGCTGCTCCGTCCATTATTTACCTCAGTGTGTGTGTGTGTGTGTGTGTGTGTGTGTGTGTGTGTGTGTGTGTGTGTGTGTGTGTGTGTGTGTGTGTGTGTGTGTGTGTGTGTGTGTGTGATGTTTGATTGAGATGATGTGTTTCTTCTCACTGTCTCATTATGTAAAGAGTGTCTGCTGCTCTGAAGACGTCAGCAGCTTTGATTGTGTGTCTGGTTTGTTTGTTTTCCGTCTCCTTTGATTGGTCATTAACCCTCAAGACAATCAGGAGCCAGAAGCAAACTTCTCAATAAGCAGATTCATGTCAGACACCTGTTCTCCTTTTCAAATCTCCATCAGATGTTACAGCAAGATTTTCATAGTAAAGTTCAGCCTAAAAGAGACTTTGTGGGCGACGAGCAGAAGCCGTTCCTGTTTTTAGGTTCCAGAGGCTGCGACACGTTTCCACACGGCAGCAGTCTGACGTCTGGAAACCAAAACCTTTTCAAAGTTAAGATTTGTGTAAAGAAGATTTTCACACCTCCGGTTTCCTCCCACATTCCCCAAAACATGCCCTCGGGGTTCTTGAGCCAGACCCTCAGCTCCCCTTGAGCGCTGCTCTGTGCTGCCGATGGGTCAGGATGGAATTCACACTGTGCTATAGAATAAATGTCATGCAACCAGCTCTCATCAGCATGTCTCTGACACTGAAACTGGAGGACAAAGTACAAGTATATCTCCAAAACTACAATTTCATGAGGTCATTTCTTATTTGATGTTAATAAGTGGGTTTTATTTCCTTGATTTCTGAGTTACATTATGAGAAAATACAGATGCAGCTGAAACATTCTGATGTGCTGCTCCTCATCGACGCGTCACTGTTTGAACATTTACTCAGGAAGAAAACAACATTTCTGTTCTTTACAAAGTCCATTGAAATACATGGAGCTGTTCCAAACAAATCAAACGGATCAGCATGATGAGTTAACAGCTCGCAGTGAGAGCCCGGTTCCACCTTTTCTCCTGCATTCTTGGGCGTCAGTTTAAATGACAACAGTCACTGAAAATGCAACTTTTTCAAGAAGCTCCGACTCTGGAAACCTTAAAGCACAACTTTTCTGAACCACCGGTCCTGGTTCTGGTCCTGGTCCTGGTCCTGGTCCTGGTCCTGGTCTTGGTCTTGGTCTTGGTCTTGGTCTTGGTCTTGGTCTTGGTCTTGGTCCTGGTCCTGCTCCTGTTCCTGGTTCTGGTCCTGGTCTTGGTTGTGCCCCTGCTCCTGGTTCTAGTCCTGGTTCTGGTCCTGGTCACCATGTTGGTAGTAACCAGTAGTTCTGCACATGCTCACTCGACCCAATCAGAACAAAGTTTCGTCTGTGGTGTCAGGACCACCAGTTCATATTCTCCTGGACGTAGTTTTATTTTGACAGTCACCGTAACAACAATCCAACTTGGTGGTCTGTCCACTAGAATGTCCTCCCAGTGTGTGTGTGTGTGTGTGTGTGTGTGTGTGTGTGTGTGTGTGTGTGTGTGTGTGTGTGTGTGAGTACTGAAACTAACAACAGCACCAACTAGTGGACCAACAGTCAAAACTATTGTTTCCATGGAAACCTACATGGCTTTCAAAACGTTGCCGTGAAACTTTACTGAAAGCCAAAAACAATGAGTTTTATTTTGAAACGTTGTCGATTAAACGGAGCCTGAGTTTGAAGACAAAAATCCCAGAAGACTCAGCGACAGCAGGAACATGAAGTTACTCCCTCATCAATAAAGTACTGCAGAGGCAGAGCGACACTCTGTGACCCTCCTCTAAATAAATCCACTTCTTTACTTCTAATTCTTCCATCTGTTTCCCTCTGTCTCTTGTATTCAGTTAGTGAGGGCAGACATGAACTCTGCTCCAGAGTCAATAAACATCTGGATGGATGTGAACTGGAACGTCTCCAAGTTTGTTCCATGTGTGATAGAAGAAGTCCAGCGCTCAGATTATCCAAACAAGATGACAGGTTAGTAAAATCAGGGGCATGAATGCAGTTTAAGTGAGGTGGAAAACTCCCAGTGATCAGCAGGTATTACTGAAGGACAGACAGATGGATGGATGGATGGTTGGAAGATGGAGAGATATAGTGGGAGGAGGTGGAGGGTGGAAGCAACTCCTCGCACACCTCTCAGTCATAAATATGGAAGAGGAACAGCGTGGCTCAGCCAGCCCTCCTACGAGCAGAATGTTCTCCTGCCTCCTTGGCAAAGTGAAGAAACCACCATCCAGAACAGAACAACAGATGAATGGATCCACTGTCAGGGAGACGGACGGGCAAATGACAGGAGGACGAATGGAGACGGACAAACTGACTTTGTCCTGGTGGTCCAGCAGTAGAGGCTGAAGGAGGCACCGCAACGTTTACCCCTTCATGGTGGGAAAAGAACACAAACAGAAAGGTGGCCGGTGTGCAACAACACTTTACTGCAGCCGCAACAACACTTTACTGCAGCCGCAACAACACTTTACTGCAGCCGCAACAACACTTTACTGCAGCCGCAACAACACTTTACTGCAGCCGCAACAACACTTTACTGCAGCCGCAAAAAACACTTTACTGCAGCCGCAACAACACTTTACTGCAGCCGCAACAACACTTTACTGCAGCCGCAACAACACTTTACTGCAGGCGCAACAACACTTTACTGCAGCCGCAACAACACTTTACTGCAGCCGCAAAAAACACTTTACTGCAGCCGCAAAAACACTTTACTGCAGCCGCAACAACACTTTACTGCAGCCGCAAAAAACACTTTACTGCAGCCGCAACAACACTTTACTGCAGCCGCAACAACACTTTACTGCAGCCGCAACAACACTTTACTGCAGGCGCAACAACACTTTACTGCAGCCGCAACAACACTTTACTACAGGCGCAACAACACTTTACTGCAGCTGCAAAAAACACTTTACTGCAGCTGCAAAAAACACTTTCCTTTACTGCAGCCGCAACAACACTTTACTGCAGCCGCAACAACACTTTACTACAGCCGCAACAACACTTTACTGCAGCCGCAACAACACTTTACTACAGCTGCAAAAAACACTTTACTGCAGCTGCAAAAAACACTTTCCTTTACTGCAGCCGCAACAACACTTTACTACAGGCGCAACAGCACTTTACTGCAGCCGCAACAACACTTTACTGCAGCCGCAACAACACTTTACTACAGGCGCAACAACACTTTACTGCAGCTGCAAAAAACACTTTACTGCAGCTGCAAAAAACACTTTCCTTTACTGCAGCCGCAACAACACTTTACTACAGGCGCAACAGCACTTTACTGCAGCCGCAACAACACTTTACTGCAGCTGCAAAAAACACTTTACTGCAGCCGCAACAACACTTTACTGCTGCTGCAAAAAACACTTTCCTTTACTGCAGCCGCAACAACACTTTACTTTACTGAGGCCACAACAACACTTTACTTTACTGAGGCCGCAACAACACTTTACTTTACTGCAGCCGCAACAACACTTTACTGCACCCGCAACAACACTTTACTTTACTGCAGCCGCAACAACACTTTACTGAGGCCGCAACAACACTTTACTTTACTGCAGCCGCAACAACACTTTACTGCAGCCGCAACAACACTTTACTACAGGCGCAACAACACTTTACTGCAGCTGCAAAAAACACTTTACTGCAGCTGTAAAAAACACTTTCCTTTACTGCAGCCGCAACAACACTTTACTGCAGCTGCAAAAAACACTTTACTGCAGCTGCAAAAAACACTTTCCTTTACTGCAGCCGAAACAACACTTTACTGCAGCCGCAACAACACTTTACTACAGGCGCAACAACACTTTACTGCAGCTGCAAAAAACACTTTACTGCAGCTGCAAAAAACACTTTCCTTTACTGCAGCCGCAACAACACTTTACTGCAGCTGCAAAAAACACTTTACTGCAGCTGCAAAAAACACTTTCCTTTACTGCAGCCGCAACAACACTTTACTTTACTGCAGCTGCAACAACACTTTACTTTACTGCAGCCGCAACAACACTTTACTTTACTGAGGCCGCAACAACACTTTACTTTACTGCAGCCGCAACAACACTTTACTGCACCCGCAACAACACTTTACTTTACTGCAGCCGCAACAACACTTTACTTTACTGAGGCCGCAACAACACTTTACTTTACTGCAGCCACAACAACACTTTACTGCACCCGCAACAACACTTTACTACAGGCGCAACAACACTTTACTGCAGCTGCAAAAAACACTTTACTGCAGCTGCAAAAAACACTTTCCTTTACTGCAGCCGCAACAACACTTTACTGCAGCTGCAAAAAACACTTTCCTTTACTGCAGCCGCAACAACACTTTACTTTACTGCAGCTGCAACAACACTTTACTTTACTGCAGCCGCAACAACACTTTACTTTACTGAGGCCGCAACAACACTTTACTTTACTGCAGCCGCAACAACACTTTACTGCACCCGCAACAACACTTTACTTTACTGAGGCCGCAACAACACTTTACTTTACTGCAGCCGCAACAACACTTTACTTTACTGCAGCCACAACAACACTTTACTGCACCCGCAACAACACTTTACTTTACTGAGGCCGCAACAACACTTTACTTTACTGCAGCCGCAACAACACTTTACTTTACTGAGGCCGCAACAACACTTTACTTTACTGCAGCCGCAACAACACTTTACTTTACTGAGGCCGCAACAACACTTTACTTTACTGCAGCCGCAACAACACTTTACTTTACTGAGGCCGCAACAACACTTTACTTTACTGCAGCCGCAACAACACTTTACTTTACTGCAGCCGCAACAACACTTTACTTTACTGAGGCCGCAACAACACTTTACTTTACTGCAGCCACAACAACACTTTACTGCAGCCACAACAACACTTTACTGCACCCGCAAAGTTTAAAAAACAACAACTTAACCAAAATGAGTTAAGTTGCTATAATGCTATAATGAAGCTTTCTTCATTATAGCTTCAGCATTTCACTTCTGTCTTTTATGTTTGACACGTGTGGACAGAATTCTTCATGGAAGAATTCATGTCCAATGTTTTAAAAGTGACTTTCCTCTACATGTGCTTTTTCTACTTCATGGATCCAATAACACATAAAAATAGACCCTGAAGATTGAAACACATCAGAAACTCTGGGGATTCTGGAAAGTTCTTGACTCTGTGAGAGTCCAGAGAAAACAACACACACACACACACACACACACATTAAAATCTTTTCCAGCACAGATGAACCTGGTATCAATTAAACCTCCAACTGAGTCTAGTTCTCCACTGAAACTGAGATTTGGTAGTCATGACGACCATCACAACCAACCAAGTGACTCCGGTCGCTCTGGTGTTTTTGACAGTTAAATCTGAGCTACTTCTGATGTTTCAGCTCTTTCTAAAAGTATTTGACTTTTCAGTGTGACACTTTCCACACATTAATATCTTCATGATGTCACATTGTGACAATGTGACATCACATGTAGCTGGCACTTCAATCCTTCCTGTAATACCAATCTGTACCACAAGGTGGTGCAGTGAACCCCTTCAGCACTGTTTCTCCAGTCGGCCCAGGAGCAGCCAAAGCAGCGCGGCCTTTCTTCCAACTGTGACTGTCTGGTGAAATAACAATACATGTTTGAAATAGTGACTCACTGCTGCCACTCTGTGCACAGACGTGGTATTGCTTAACAGGTACCAGGTCAGATGTAGACGTTTAAAAATCTGCACTGTAAAAGTGTTTTGACCAAATTTAGCACAGATAGTTTCTTCAACAGCTCGAATATCACGAGGCCACCGGTGGACGAGTGTCCTCACCCAAACACTGTCAATTCAAAAATGATTGGCTCTTCACAGCCAAAGCGTCGTGCAGAATCCCGCCGTCTTTGCAGTAGTATTGTGTGTGTGGTGCTTCGTTCCAATACTTTGTGTTGTTTTGCATGAGCGGCATGTCGTCTCCCCACGAGGCGTTCAAGGACAGGATGTGGGTTTGTAAAGCTCAGCGAGCTGAGACTCGTCCTGCATCACGACGGCAGGAAATACACTTTGAAAACATACAAATACACTTTGTCTTTCTTCTTGGTGTTTGTGAGACAAATACTTGACTTGTTGAAATCAGACTCAGTTAACTCATCAACACATGTCCTGATCACAGACAATATTTCTTAGTAACTGTGAAGTAACTGAATAAACTGCAGTACTTTTGGTGTTTGGTAGTTGAATGCTGGAGTTCCTCCTCTTTGGCCCGTTGACATCAGTAACAAATGATTTTCAATTCATCTTCATGAGCCCGACCTCATAAAGAGGATTAGTTTAGTTTCACCCTCAAATTATTAGTGAGACAAAAACTGGGAAAAGACATCAGCTGCACTTCCTGTGAGACAAACAGCGTTTGGAGAGAACGTCTCTACCTCTCGCTTGAATAAATGCTGTGAAGCACTCTCCACAGTGCTCACTCTCCACAGTGCTCACTCACTCTCCACAGTGCTCACTCACTCTCCACAGTGCTCACTCTCCACAGTGCTCACTCACTCTACACAGTGCTCACTCTACACAGTGCTCACTCTACATAGTGTTCACTCACTCTCCACAGTGCTCACTCTCCACAGTGCTCGCTCACTCACTCTCCACAGCGCTCACTCACTCCCCACAGTGCTCACTCACTCTCCACAGTGTTCACTCACTCTCCACAGCGCTCACTCACTCTCCACAGTGCTCACTCACTCTACACAGTGCTCACTCTACACAGTGCTCACTCACTCTCCACAGTGCTCACTCTCCACAGCGCTCACTCACTCTCCACAGTGCTCACTCTCCACAGTGCTCGCTCACTCACTCTCCACAGCGCTCACTCACTCCCCACAGTGCTCACTCACTCTCCACAGCGCTCCCTCACTCTCCACAGTGCTCACTCTCCACAGCGCTCACTCACTCTCCACAGTGTTCACTTACTCTCCACAGCGCTCACTCACTCTCCACAGCACTCACTCTCCACAGTGCTCACTCCCCACAGTGCTCACTCACTCTCCACAGCAATCACTCACTCTACACAGTGCTCACTCACTCTCCACAGCGCTCACTCACTCTCCACAGCGCTCATTCTCCACAGCAGTCACTCACTCTCCACAGTGCTCACTCTGCCCCGTGGACAGAGCCCACATTCTACCCACAGTGGAGGAGAGCTGGAGGTGAAGCAGGTGTCGTATGGTAAAGAGCTGGAGAGTTGACAGGGTGACATGTGTCTCATTAACACTACAACAGTGCCAAGCAAACGCTCCTGGAGCTCTACCTCCTCTTCCTCTCCCTCCTCTCCTTCCTCTCCTTCCTCTCCCTCTTCCCCTCTCCCTCCTCTCCCTCCTCTCCCTCCTCCCCCTCCTCTCCCTCCTCTCCCTCCTCTCCCTCCCCCCCTCCTCTCCCTCCTCTCCTTCCTCTCCCTCTTCTCCTCTCCCTCCTCTCCCTCCTCTCCCTCCTCCCCCTCCTCTCCCTCCTCTCCCTCCTCCCCCTCCTCCCCCTCCTCTCCCTCCTCTCCCTCCTCTCCCTCCTCTCCTCTCCCTCCCCTCCTCTCCCTCCTCCTCCTCCTCCTCTCCCTCCTCTCCTCTCCCTCCTCTCCCTCCTCCTCTCCCTCCTCCCCCTCCTCCTCCTCCTCTCCCTCCTCTCCCTCCTCCCCCTCCTCCCCCTCCTCCCTCTCCTCCCCCTCCTCCCCCTCCTCTCCCTCCTCTCCCTCCTCCTCCTCCTCTCCCTCCTCTCCCTCCTCCCCCTCCTCTCCCTCCTATCCTCTCTTCCCCCTCCTCTCCCTCCTCCTCCTCCTCTCCCTCCTCTCCCTCCTCCCCCTCCTCTCCCTCCTATCTTCTCTTCCCCCTCCTCTCCCTCCTCCCCCTCCTCTCCCTCCTATCCTCTCTTCCCCCTCCTCTCCCTCCTCCTCCTCCTCTCCCTCCTCCCCCTCCTCCCCCTCCTCCCTCTCCTCCCCCTCCTCCCCCTCCTCCCCCTCCTCTCCCTCCTCTCCCTCCTCTCCCTCCTCTCCCTCCTCCTCCTCCTCCTCTCCCTCCTCTCCTCTCCCTCCTCTCCCTCCTCCTCTCCCTCCTCCCCCTCCTCCCCCTCCTCTCCCTCCTCTCCCTCCTCCCCCTCCTCCCCCTCCTCCCTCTCCTCCCCCTCCTTCCCCCTCCTCTCCCTCCTCTCCCTCCTCCTCCTCCTCTCCCTCCTCTCCCTCCTCCCCCTCCTCTCCCTCCTATCCTCTCTTCCCCCTCCTCTCCCTCCTCCTCCTCCTCCCCCTCCTCTCCCTCCTCCCCCTCCTCCTCTCCAGTCTTTCTCCCTCCCTCCTTCTGTCCTTCGCTCTGACCCAGACTGTGATAATGGCCGTCCACTCAGGAAGGTGAGGAGACGTTGATGCAGTTTTCTGTTTGCCTGTTGCTTTAAAGCTCCTGGTCGTCTTGTTGCTGTGAGACTGAAGGAGAAGTGAGGTGAGTGGTGAAAATCACCTGGAGCACGTCGATGCTACTTCCCCGGCAAACTCTTCCTAGTGTTGGTTTATCATGAGCCAGAGCTGGAAGCTTTTGCTCTCTTCGTTTTCCGCAAGTTCTATTTACTCCGACACTCATCCTTAACAACCACTAAGCTCTTGGTTTTCACTGATAACTGCAGGAAGGAATCAGTTTGGTCCAGATCAAGTAGACGTTTCATTGATCTTCACTGTGCGGCTGGAAACACGTTTTAAATCCTTTGAACTCTGATCAAGAAGACGTTTGACCTCGTTTAACCACACCTCAGCGCTGCCACCAGGGGGCAGCGGAGCCCCCAGGGGGCGGCTGAGAAGTGGGAAAGATAATTTAATCCTTCAAGAATTTTTATTATTACTATTGTTATTATTGTTGTTGTTGTTAATCCTATTGTATAATGATAACCCTAACCCTAACCCTAAGATATATATATATATATATATATATATATATATATATATATATATATATATATATATATATATAATGATATAAAAGAAATCTTTATTTCAACATGTAAGAAAGAAAAAAAAAACCCAATATGCCAACCGAGTTTTACTTGATTCTACTGCTTTGCATCTTCATTGTCGTTTTCTTCACGTTTAAGTCAAACTGTATATTTTCCTAATTTAACATCAACGTCAATACAATCATAAACCCACTTAACAGTGAGGATGTTATACAACACCAGACCCTGAACCTGTGTCTCTGTCAACTGGAATAAGTTTGATAATTCTTTAATCTCCATTGAAATATCAGAAAATAAAAAGAAGAAGATCGTGAATTCAGCTTGTTTTTAGTAGACGGTATCATTTATTGTGGTAAATTTCACTGTTGTGATGCATTCCTGAACATATTTTGGACTATATCTCATAATATCTGCAGTATTTTGAGTTTTAATGCAACAAAGTGGCATCCAGACTGAGGGCATTTGAGCTCCATCTGCTCAACAAGCTTCAGATCCAGATAAGAAGTCAAAGTGTGAGGATTCCCTGGAGGAAACAAACGGCTCCATTCAGGGCTGCTCTCTGGTTTCTCAGCTCCCAAACGTGGGAGACAAAGACATGGACACCTTCGCATTTTGTTTTGGGTCTGAAACACACTGAACTATAAATCTATCTACATTTAAACTGTTGTCTGTTGACTAGCAATTCCAACCTGAAGTTAGTCGATATGTTTGGTTTGCTTGAAACCAGCAAATCATCCAATCAAACATGGCGGATGGAGGATCCCCAGGTTGGAATCAGCTGCAGCTCTCTGGGATGCGTCTGGAGTTTCTTGAGCTCAAGGTGAAGGAACCAGCTTCCTTCCATGTTAGGGAGGATGTGATGAGTCCATAAAGAAAGAGTGGCTTCCATCAGGTCCTCAGATCTGAAGCCTCTGTGGCCTCCCGTTTGCTTCCTGCTGCTGCTGATCCGCTCTGTGGCTTTTCCATGTGCAGGCTGGTTACTGGTAAACACTTGTTTCTTCATCCTCTGGAGTAGATTTGGCTGTTGACATGAATTAGTGAGTAAATAGGAATCACTCTCTGAAAGCTCTTCTGCTGATTAGTGAGCGAGGGAGGGGGAGAGCTATAGAACGGAGGGAGGGAGAGAGAGATGGAAAGGGATAGACGAGAGAGGTAGATAAAGACAGGGAGAAAGAGAGACAGAGAGGTAGTGAGAGGAAGAGGGAGTTAGGTAGAGAGAGGGAGGGAGGTAAAGAAAAACCAAGAGAGGGAGGTAAAGAGAAACCAAGAGAGGGAGGTAAAGAGAAACAGAGAGAGGGATGTAGAGAGAGAGAGGTAAAGAGAAACAGAGAGGGAGGGAGGTAGAGAGAAAAACAGAGAGGGAGGTAGAGAGAGAGATGTAAAGAGAAACAGAGAAGGAGAGAGGGAGGTAAAGAGAAACAGAGAGAGGGAGAGATTTAGGTAAAGATAAACAGAGAGAGAGAGGGAGGTAGAGAGAGAGAGGTAAAGACAAAGAGAGAGAGAAGGGGGTAAAGAGAAAAACAGAGAAGGAGGTAGAGAGAGAGAGGTAAAGAGAAACAGAGAGAGAGAGGGGGAGGTAG
>NC_137628.1:34162307-34232228 GCF_963383615.2 Lipophrys pholis | reverse complement strand
GAGTGAGGTAGAGAGAGAGGGGAGGTAGAGAGAGAGGGGGAGGTAGAGAGAGGGGGAGGTAGAGAGAGAGAGGGAGGTAGAGAGAGAGGGAGGTAGAGAGAGGGGGAGGTAGAGAGAGAGAGGGAGGTAGAGAGAGAGAGGGAGGTAGAGAGAGAGAGGGAGGTAGAGAGAGAGGGGGAGGTAGAGAGAGAGGGGAGGTAGAGAAAGAGGGGGAGGTAGAGAGAGAGAGTGAGGTAGAGAGAGAGGGGAGGTAGAGAGAGAGGGGGAGGTAGAGAGAGGGGGAGGTAGAGAGAGAGGGGGAGGTAGAGAGAGAGAGTGAGGTAGAGAGAGAGGGAGGTAGAGAGAGGGGGAGGTAGAGAGAGAGAGGGAGGTAGAGAGAGAGAGGGATTAGAGAGAGGGGGAGGTAGAGAGAGAGAGTGAGGTAGAGAGAGAGGGGGAGGTAGAGAGAGAGGGGGAGGTAGAGAGAGAGAGTGAGGTAGAGAGAGAGTGAGGTAGAGAGAGAGGGAGGTAGAGAGAGGGGGAGGTAGAGAGAGAGAGGGAGGTAGAGAGAGAGAGGGAGGTAGAGAGAGGGGGAGGTAGAGAGAGAGAGTGAGGTAGAGAGAGAGTGAGGTAGAGAGAGAGGGAGGTAGAGAGAGGGGGAGGTAGAGAGAGAGAGGGAGGTAGAGAGAGAGAGGGAGGTAGAGAGAGGGGGAGGTAGAGAGAGAGGGGGTAAAGAGAAACAGAGAGAGAGAGAAGAAGAAGTTGTTGGTGAAACTCCTCCATCAGATCTGATGAGCTCAGTGAGGCTGCAGTCGGACCTCCTCCATGTTTCTCATTCAGACACATGAGACGTTTTGCCTCTGAGATATTTTCTATGATAAAACCATCAGTCTGATTCTCTCTTTTTCTCTCTGTTGGCTGCATCTGTTTCTTTATGAGCTGCCCCCTAGTGGCCGACTCACCGTTCTGGCGCCTGGCGCCTCTGGGGTTTGGTGGTGGACACCAACCTCCTGGTGATATGGATTTAACCTTGGCAGAGACAAGTGCTCTCAGACTCAAACACCATAGAAATTCATGAGAAAATGAAATATTCATGGAGGTTTATTAGTGACGTTAGGAAGAGGAAACAGAGGCAGGGATCGTCTTCTTATTCTCATCGCTGACTCTTTCACTTTGAACCCTCTAACAAGTGTGAAGCTGGAGGAAACACTTCTAACAGGAGGGTGTCCAGAAGCACCACCCTCACTTTGAACACACTCCAGTGTCCCAGCACGTCCAGGAAACGGGAAGTGAATAACAGCAATGGAACACTGAGGGTAAAAGTTCTATCGATTATTTGCTGATTGGGATTCTGATGAGGATTTTATTTTGAAGAGGACAATCGTTCAGCCACAGAGCGCAACAGGTTGGAGTTACCTGATGCACCTGAACGCATCACCACGTATCAACAACATGTCGCTCATTAACCCTCACAGAGCCATCTTTTACCATTGTTACCATGGTGACAGTTCCCTTGTGATTAGCAGAAGAGAGGAGGCTTTTCCAGAGTACCAGTTACGACTCAGATGTTTGTACTTCCTGGTTCCATTAA
This sequence comes from Lipophrys pholis, assembly GCF_963383615.2. Classification (NCBI taxonomy): domain Eukaryota; kingdom Metazoa; phylum Chordata; class Actinopteri; order Blenniiformes; family Blenniidae; genus Lipophrys; species Lipophrys pholis. Next base: position 34,230,658 of record NC_137628.1, on the reverse strand, counting down.
ACCTCAAAAGCACAAACTCTACAGCGTCATGAGAAACTCTTGTGTACTTATTGTTTCTTTCCCTCAGAAGTGGATCAACTTTTTTTTTTATTCCAGTAGGAAACTGATAATACGTGACTCCCCCCGAGCTTCATTCGTGGTTGTCATGGAAACATGACGCCATTGTTTTGGTGCCAGAATAAGCTGATGCAGCTGACAGGTGAACAGTGTTTTAAAGAGGTGTGAATGGTTCTGGGTGTAGTCTGTAAATGCTCGTCCCAGTCAACCACTTCACTTGTTTTCAGTTTGGAGAATCACGTTCTTTAAATGTCACACCGAGTCAATAAACTCAACTTGGAAACGGTTTGGAAGTTGTTGCAGATTTTGTTTGAGCTTTACGGCGGCGTTACGGCGGCGTTACGGCGCCGTTACGGCAGCGTTACGGCGGCGTTACGGTGGTGTTACGGCGGCGTTACGGTGGTGTTACGGCGGCGTTACGGCAGTGTTGCGGCGGCGTTACGGCGGCGTTACGGCGGCGTTACGGCAGCGTTACGGCGGCATTACGGCGGCGTTACGGTAGTGTTACAGCGGCATTACGGCGGCGTTACGGTAGTGTTACAGCGGCATTACGGCGGCGTTACGGTAGTGTTACGGCGGCGTTACGGCAGCGTTGCCGCGGCGTTACGGCGGCGTTACGGTAGGGTTACGGCGGCGTTGCGGCGGCGTTACGGTAGTGTTACAGCGGCGTTACGGTAGGGTTACAGCGGCGTTACAGCGGCGTTACAGCGGCGTTACAGCGGCGTTACGGCGGCGTTGCGGCGGCGTTACGGTAGTGTTACGGCGGCGTTACGGTAGTGTTACGGCGGCGTTACGGTAGTGTTACGGCAGCGTTGCCGCGGCGTTACGGCAGCGTTACGGCGGCGTTACGGTAGGGTTACAGCGGCGTTACGGCGGCGTTGCGGCGGCGTTACGGTAGTGTTACGGCGGCGTTACGGTAGTGTTACGGCGGCGTTACGGCGGCGTTACGGTGTTGTTACGGAGGCGTTACGGCGGCGTTACGGTGTTGTTACGGAGGCGTTACGGCGGCGTTACGGCGGCGTTGCGGCGGCGTTGCAGCGGCGTTGCAGCGGCGTTACGGTAGTGTTACGGCGGCGTTGCGGTAGTGTTACGGCTGCGTTACGGCAGCGTTGCGATGGCGTTACGGCGGCGTTACGGTAGTGTTGCGACAACGTTACGGCGGCGTTACGGTAGTGTTATGGCGGCGTTACAGCAGCGTTACGGCGGCGTTACGGTAGTGTTACGGCGGCGTTACGGTAGTGTTACGGCGGCGTTACGGCAGCGTTGCGACGGCGTTACGGCGGCGTTACGGTAGTGTTATGGCGGCGTTACGGCGGCGTTACGGTAGTGTTACGGCGGCGTTACGGTAGTGTTACGGCGGCGTTACGGCGGCATTACGGCAGCGTTGCGACGGCGTTACGGCAGCGTTACGGGAGTGTTATGGCGGCGTTACAGCAGCGTTACGGCGGCGTTACGGCAGAGTAACAGCGGCACTACGGCGGCGTGACAGGACTCTACGTGAAAAGTCATTTTACACACAAAATACTTCACTTTTTTCACCAGAATCAGCTCAGATAGGCCTTTTCTCACAGAGCTGCTAAATTCCGTGTTTTCATGTGCAGTACACACTAAGTTAGGGTATAAACGCTCTACCGTGAGTTGCCGTGACGTGAACCCAGAAATGAGGTCCCTTTGTCAGGGTCAGTCCACAGAAAGCACCGCTGAATAACCGTTTTCACATAAAAACTTTATTTTTTATAAGAACTGGATTGTATATGTCGTTATTCATGGTACAGGGGAGGAACTCTTGGAAATTCATGTTCAGAAACGTTGTCCGGAGCTGTACAGGCGGAGATGCCCCCCTGTGCCACCATCAGCCGACGGGCACAGCCTGGGACCCCGCTACTGATTAGTTCAGGCGCCGGGACCATGAAAACTCATTTAGACACTTAACTTGTAACTTTTTTGCAAGAATTTGATTTGATATGCCTTAATTCATCTTTTATTTCATGTTTGTGTCTGTCAATATAAAAATCTGTCTTTTATCTGCTCATATTTTGTATTTTTTTTGCAATTTTAGGTCTCATATGTTCATCTAGTATTTCAAAACAAATAAATAATTGTAGAATGAAATAGTGGAGGTTGTGCTGAAATAAAATGATCCCAAACACTGGAGTTTTATCAGCTTCAAATAGTGACATATGAGATAAAATCTAAAGTATAGTCAAAACGGTGACTTTATACAATTGTCTATATCTTGTATTGAATTTGTTATAAATATATATACATTTGTGCATTATCTTGTGTAATGAACTACTTGAATGGCTTCTAGGTTGTGAAATTACTTCCACAAACATGCTCTTGTTTCCAAATACAAAAAAATCCCAAAATGTCTTCGTTTTCTTTGTTTTTTAGTGATTTTACGTCCAGAGTGTCAAAATGAATGAGAACTGTAGAATCATGTTCACAACATGTTCACAACATGTTCACAACATGTTCACAACATGTTCACAACATGTTCACAACATGTTCACAACATGTTCACAACATGTTCACAACATGTTCACAACATGTTCACAACAGTCCTAAACTTGAGTTTGGTGTAACACCTTCCTGAACTACCTGTATGATGAGGATGAGGAAAAGGATGATGATGATGATGATGATGATGATGATGATGATGGTGAGGATGTGAGGAGGAGGAGGATATTGAAGATTGTGAGGATGATGATGATGGTGAGGATGATGATGATGATGATGGTGAGGATGATGAAGATATTGATGATAGTGAGGATGATGAGGATATTGATGATGGTGAGGATGATGATGATGGTGATGATGATTAGGATATTGATGATGTTGATGATGAAGATAATAGTGAGGATGATGAGGATATTGATGATGGTGAGGATAAGGGGATGATGAGGATGAGGATATTGATGATGATGGTGATGATGAAGATGATGGTGATGATGATGAGGATATTGATGATGGTGAGGATGATAATGATGGTGAGGATAAGGGGATGATGGTGAGGATGATGATGGTGAGGATGATGAGGATATTAATGTTTATGAGGATATTTATGTTTTGAGGATATTGAAGATGGTTAGGATGTGTGGATGATGATGATGATGATGATGATGATGATGATGATGATGATGATGATGATGATGATGATGATGGTGAAGATATGAGGAGGAGGAGGATGATGATGGTGAGGATGTGAGGATGATGAGGATATTTATGTTTATGAGGATATTGAAGATGAGGAGGATAATGATGATATTGAGGATGTGAGGATGATGAGGATATTGAGAATGATGACGATATTGATGATGATAATGATGAAGATATTGATGATGTTGAGGATGATGAGGATATTGATGAGGAGGAGGAGGATATTGATGATGTTGAGGATGTGAGGATATTGATGATGATGAGGATATTGATGATGATGAGGTTGGATTCCAGTGTTTCTCTATAGCACCAACATGCTCACAGCTTCAGTTTGTTGTGTCGACGATTCCTGCAGTTTTTGTTCTTGGTTGCTTGCAGAGGGTTTGAAACTTCTTGTTTCCTGTTTGACACGAGTCTTGGTCTCTGTCCACAGTCCTACTACCCACTACTCTCTGTCCACAGTCCCACTACTCTCTGTCCACAGTCCTACTACCCACTACTCTCTATCCACAGTCTTACTACCTACTACTCTCTGTCCACAGTCCTACTACCTACTACTCTCTATCCACAGTCTTACTACCCACTACTCTCTATCCACAGTCTTACTACCTACTACTCTCTATCCACAGTCTTACTACCTACTACTCTCTATCCACAGTCCCACTACTCTCTGTCCACAGTCCTACTACCCACTACTCTCTGTCCACAGTCCCACTACTCTCTGTCCACAGTCCTACTACCCACTACTCTCTATCCACAGTCTTACTACCCACTACTCTCTGTCCACAGTCCCACTACTCTCTGTCCACAGTCCTACTACCCACTACTCTCTATCCACAGTCTTACTACCCACTACTCTCTGTCCACAGTCCTACTACCCACTACTCTCTATCCACAGTCTTACTACCTACTACTCTCTATCCACAGTCTTACTACCTACTACTCTCTATCCACAGTCTTACTACCCACTACTCTCCAGTCCTACTACCCACTACTCTCTATCCACAGTCTTACTACCTACTACTCTCTATCCACAGTCTTACTACCTACTACTCTCTATCCACAGTCTTACTACCCACTACTCTCTATCCACAGTCTTACTACCCACTACTCTCTATCCACAGTCTTACTACCTACTACTCTCTATCCACAGTCTTACTACCTACTACTCTCTATCCACAGTCTTACTACCTACTACTCTCTATCCACAGTCCTACTACCCACTACTCTCTATCCACAGTCTTACTACCTACTACTCTCTATCCACAGTCCTACTACCCACTACTCTCTATCCACAGTCTTACTACCCACTACTCTCTATCCACAGTCTTACTACCCACTACTCTCTATCCACAGTCTTACTACCTACTACTCTCTATCCACAGTCTTACTACCTACTACTCTCTATCCACAGTCCTACTACCCACTACTCTCTATCCACAGTCTTACTACCTACTACTCTCTATCCACAGTCCTGGACGGCCGGAGGAGGACGATCAGACCAGCGCCATTCAACTGCTAGACCACTCAACAAGTTGGTAGGTTCCACTCCCAAGCTTTTTACAGTCATTCCGTCTGTGTGTGTGTGTGTGTGTGTGTGTGTGTGTGTGTGTGTGTGTGTGTGTGTGTGTGTGTGTGTGTGTGTGTGTGTGCTGTTTCTCTCTGCATCATTGTCTGTTATTCTCTCCTCGTGCATCCTGCTGTCTATCCTGCTCCTTTCTCTTGAAATTGTTCTCTCTCTGCAAATCTGCCGTTAAAAAGCGAGAAGATTAGCGCCAATTTGACTTGATTAGACTATTCTTCTCTCAGCTGAGGCAGGAGGGGAAGAAGACAAAAACCCTCTCTGCAATTTGAACACGTGCGAGGAACAAGTGATTGCGATCAATAAGCAGGGGTGGTGGTGGTGGTGTGTGTGTGTGTGTGTGTGTGTGTGTGTGTCTGTGTGTCTGTGTGTGTGTGTGTGTGTGTGTGTGTGTGTGTGTGTGTGTGTGTGTGTGTGTGTGTGTGTGTGTGTGTGTGTGTGTGTGTGTGTGTGTGTGTGTGTGTGTGTGTGTGTGTGTGTGTGTGTGTGTGTGTGTGTGTGTGTGTGTGTGTGTGTGTGTGTGTGTGTGTCTGTGTTGGGGGAGGAAATTGGGGCAAAAAAATGAACAAGTAAAGGAATGAATTGCCAATTTCTGGTCTTGTCAAGTGTTTTTGGAAGTCAAGGCAGCTCTTGAGGAAAAAGCTGTTTCCGCTGAAGGACTCTGACTGAAGTGTGTGTGTGTGTGTGCGTGCGTGCGTGCGTGCGTGCGTGCGTGCGTGCGTGCGTGCGTGCGTGCGTGCGTGCGTGCGTGCGTGCGTGCGTGCGTGTGTGTGTGTGTGTGTGTGTCAGAGGGGTTGAGTTTGGTTGCTCAGCATTCAGAACAGTTCTGATTTCCTCCACAGACATTTCATCTCTAACTTACAACAGTGAATGGGTCAATGTCAGATTACGGACAGTACTTTCTGAATGTGTGTATAATCTGTTTCACCTCAGCTGAGAAGTGTTTAAGCTCCTCCGTCACTGAGGCGTCGTACGTCTCATCCATGTGCACCACCATGTTGATCTCTTGAAAATGTGTGTGAAGAAGATCCTGCTGTCGCACCGTGAGTCAGGTGACTCAGGCCATGTTTACACGTACAGAAAACTAATATTTTCTCACCACGTTTAAATGAAAACTTTATTGACACGGACCCACATATCCACCTGGTTCAGAGCGGCAATGAGCAGCCAGACCTGTAGGGGGCAGCGTAACAAAAAGCATGAAGCCATGAGAGCCAATCAGAATCCTGGAAAAAAACACTACGTCACAAATTGTGACATAAATATCCGTCTTAGATGCAACTTCATCCAGATCTCCACTGTGGGCGGAGTTTTCAGGAATCATCACATAGAAATATTACAGTTTTTTTCAAATGTCCGTGTAAACGTGGCCTGAAGCTGAGCGGCGTGCTGCTCATACACACTTGCTAAAAGCCTCGGCGTGGTTGAAAGGTCACACAGATACTGGCAGCTGGATGACCTCTGTGACCCTTCATCCCACCTAGAAGCACCAGAACTGGACCTGCGGTTTTAAAACCAGCTGATCCAGGTTTGTTTTTCAATGTTGGAAGACAGAGCAGCTTGGATGAATGGTGGCTGTGAAACCTTGAGTCCTTGAACAAAGCCTTAGGAATGCTGCAGATGACTTTCACTCTCTCCTGACCACGGTTGCTCTCCATGGATGTCGTTCTTCTCAGGATCAAATGTGTCCGGCTGAGTTGTGTAAAAGGTTTGCGGGGACCAAGAGGTGGAGGCAGGAACCTCAGTGTCCAACAACATTCCTCTTCAATCCATCATGTTGCTCGGTCGGTAGGGCGCTCCTCTCACAATCGGAAGGTTGCAGGTTCGACTACCATCTCCACCTGTCCACATGCTGAAGTGTCCTTGAGCAAGACACCAATGGATGGACAGTGCCGTGCATGGCAGCAATACGTGAATGTGTGTGTGTGAACATGACTAATGATGTGAAGCTTTGGAGTTGCTCATGCAGTGGGAAAGTGTAATATAAGTGAAATCTATTGATTCCTCTGTGTTTTCCGTGGCTGGGTCTATGTTTAGGGTTAGGGTTAACCCTTCACATGAGTCTTAACATGCAGCCTGAGAGCCTCCCAGCAGGAAGTGGCGTGAGGCTCATCTCTCAGGTCACTACGTCACCCAATAACAGTGAAGAGATGAAGAGACCTCATCGATATCTGCCGTGGTTCTGCTCTGCTGGTTCTGCTGCTGCCATCAGTGCACATGCTATCCAGCTCCATTTGTCTAATAATCACATGTTAAAGAAAACAGCTGATGCACACACCCTAAATAAAACATGCTTGTTTAGTCCTGAATGTCTGTTCCTCCCAGCTTTCCGTCGGCACTTTGTCTGGACCGGTTTGGTGAGGTTCAGATCAATGCTAAGTGGCCTTGTGTGGAAGTTAATGACTTTGGTCACTGCAGCTCATTAAGCCGTGGCCTCTGTTGCCTTTGGGACTTCCTGTAACGCTACACCACATTAATTACAGTGGTAAATAATGCTGCTTGAATCCAGCAACCCTGGGCCACGCTGCCTGAATATGACAAGTGCATACAAATAGAAATTCACACCTGCGTTTTAAGAGCATGGCGGCCGTCTTTTAGTGGTCATGATGCTCCTGCAGAGGGACGTTCCATTATTTTGAAGCTGCCGGTTCTCAAGCAGTTTACCAGGAAAGCTCCTTTTGTTCTTCTGTATTTAGCATAGAAACACAGAATGAGTCTCATTTTCAACATCTTATTTTCACAGGTTTTCCAATAAGCAATCGACTTCACTTACTTTATTAAATTGATCTTAATAAAGCTCTTACCTTATTTATTCTGCTTTTTAGTCCGTTTTTAATCCCTGAACTGACCAGATCCACTGGCTGACTTTGGCCAGGGAGTTTATTCAGAACATGGACACGGTCTGCAAACTGCTTCTGGATACAGGAAGTACCCGGTTCTGGATACAGGAAGTAGCTGGTTCTGGATACAGGAAGTACCCGGTTCTGGATACAGGAAGTAGCTGGTTCTGGATACAGGAAGTACCCGGTTCTGGATACAGGAAGTAGCTGGTTCTGGATACAGGAAGTACCCGGTTCTGGATACAGGAAGTACCCGGTTCTGGATTCAGGGAGTAGCTGGTTCTGGATTCAGGGAGTAGCTGGTTCTGGATTCAGGGAGTAGCTGGTTCTGGATTCAGGGAGTAGCTGGTTCTGGATTCAGGGAGTAGGCTGTGGCTGTTATTTATAATAATATAATAATAGCGCTTTTCTTGACACTCAAAGACGCTTCCAATGCATTAATCATTCCCTCCATACTAGATGGTGGTAAACTATGTATGTAGCCAAAGCTGGTCTGACCACCACCAACCACTCACTCTCTCACTACATTCACCCTCTGACCACCACCAACCACTCACTCTCTCACTACATTCACCCTCTGACCACCACCAACCACTCACTCTCTTACCACATTCACCCTCTGACCACCGCCAACCACTCACTCTCTCACTACATTCACCCTCTGACCACCACCAACCACTCACTCTCTCACCCTCTGACCACCACCAACGACTCACTCTCTCACCCTCTGACCACCACTAACCACTCACTCTCTCACCCTCTGACCACCACTAACCACTCACTCTCTCACCCTCTGACCACCGCCAACCACTCACTCTCTCACTCATTTACCCTCTGACCACCACCAACCACTCACTCTCTCACTACATTCACCCTCTGACCACCACCAACCACTCACTCTCTCACCCTCTGACCACCACCAACGACTCACTCTCTCACCCTCTGACCACCACTAACCACTCACTCTCTCACCCTCTGACCACCACTAACCACTCACTCTCTCACCCTCTGACCACCACCAACCACTCACTCTCTCACTCATTTACCCTCTGACCACCACCAACCACTCACTCTCTCACCCTCTGACCACCACCAACCACTCACTCTCTCACTACATTTTACAACCCAAGATATTTGAAGGGTTAATTTTACTCTCCATTCATTACGAGGAGCACAGAGGCTTTGTTCTTTCTTCCTTTCTCTAACAACCAATCATCTTTCAGCAGACTGCATCATATGGAGCAACGGGGTCGACCGCTCCTCCTCACTAAGATAAAGGTTTCAGTTAACTCCTTGATCAGAGTTGCTCTTAGAAACTTCCTGAATCACTTTGACGATGAGATTCCTTGCTAGGACGTTTTAGGTTGAGATAGGAGCCCTGAGACACTTCACCTTCATACATTCATGGAAGACGTGAGGTTGGCCTGAGTCAAAGGTCACCCATCAGGACCTTTAGTGCAGATTTCAAAGACCATTGATCTCTGCTGATCACCAGTCCTTCAGCTCAAACATCACAGCCAATCATCATCCAGTGTTTAAATCATCATCATCGTAAATCACAAATGGATTCTCAGATCTGCTTTCTTCCATTTGACAAATATAAAGTTGCTTCATTCTGATGAAGTTTCCTTCAAATCACAGCCCGACAAACGCGACAACCAGTTTTTGAGGAAAAATAAATGTAATATTTTAGAAAGATCCGGGAGCATTTCAAGGACGGACCACAGATTGTTGTAAAAGTAACATGTGGGGGTGAGAGGGTGAGGGCTAGAGGGTTAAGCTGAGTGTGATAGCGTGAGAGGGTAAAGGTGAGATGGGTAAGGTGAGAGGGGTAAGGAGTGAGGGTGAGAGGGGTAAGGTGAGAGGGCTAAGGTGAGGGGTAAGGAGTGAGGGTGAGGGTGAAACGGGTAAGGTGAGAGGGTTAAGGTGAGAGGGTGAGGGTGAGAGGGTTAAGGTGAGAGGGGTAAGGTGAGAGGGGTAAGGAGTGAGGGTGAGGGTGAGAGGGTTAAGGTGAGAGGGCTAAGGTGAGAGGGTTAAGGTGAGAGGGTGAGGGTGAGAGGGTTAAGGTGAGAGGGTTAAGGTGAGAGGGGTAAGGAGTGAGGGTGAGACGGGTTAAGGTGAGAGGGTGAGGGTGAGGGTGAGAGGGGTAAGGTGTGAGGGTGAGGGTGAGAGGGTTAAGGTGAGAGGGGTAAGGTGAGAGGGGTAAGGAGTGAGGGTGAGGGTGAGACGGGTTAGGGTGAGAGGGTGAGGGTGAGAGGGGTAAGGTGTGAAGGTTAAGGTGAAAGGGTGAAAGAGTGAGGATGAGAGGGTTAAGGTGAGGGTGAGAGGGGTAAGGTGTGAAGGTTAAGGTGAAAGGGTGAGAGGGTGAGGATGAGGGTGAGAGGGTTAAGGTGAGAGGGTGAGGGTGAGAGGGGTAAGGTGAGGGTTAGTGGGTAAGGTGAAAGGGTGAGAGGGGTAAGGTGAGAGGGTTAAGGAGAGAGGGTGAGGATGAGAGAGTTAAGGTGAGAGGGTGAGACGGTTAAGGTTGGAGGGTGATGGTGAAGGGTAGAGGGGTAGGGTGAGAGGGTGAGGGTGAGAGGGGTAAGGTGTGAGGGTGAGAGGGGTAAGGTGTGAGGGTTTAGGTGAGAGGGTTAAGGTGAGAGGGTGAGGGTGAGAGGGTTAAGGTGAGAGGTTGAGGGTGAGAGGGTTAAGGTGTGAGGGTTAAGGTGAGAGGGTGAGGGTGAGGGTGAGAGGGGTAAGGTGTGAGGGTGAGAGGGGTAAGGTGTGAGGGTTTAGGTGAGAGGGTTAAGGTGAGAGGGTGAGGGTGAGAGGGTTAAGGTGAGAGGGGTAAGGTGAGAGGGTTAAGGTGAGAGGGTTAAGGTGAGAGGGTGAGGGTGAGAGGGTTAAGGTGAGAGGGTGAGAGGGGTAAGGTGAGAGGGTGAGGGTGAGAGGGTTAAGGTGAGAGGGTGAGGGGGTTAAGGGTAGAGGGTGAGGGTGAGAGGGGTAAGGTGAGAGGTTGAAGGGATGGCAGACGAGAATTGATCTCTTCTATTTGATGAGTCCTTCTGACATGACTGCAGTGTTGTGGTGAATCATCACCATGGTGACGTCGGCTCCATCAGTACCCTCACCCTCTCACCCTCTCACCCTCTCACCCTTTCACCTTCTCACCCTCTCACCCTCTCACCTTCTCACCCTCTCACCCTCTCACCCTTTCACCCTCTCACCCTCTCACCTTCTCACCTTCTCACCCTCTCACCCTCTCACCCTCTCACCCTCTCACCCTCTCACCCTCACCCTCTCACCCTCACCCTCTCAAAACACTGCAAAGTGAACTGACTATATACTATAAATAGACTCTGTCCACATTGCAAAAACAAATCTGCTTGCTCATGGGGCTCCGTCAGGTTTTTCTCTGTTCAAAGCGCCGAGAAATGTCTGTGTTGTATTTGGTGCTTTATAAATAAAGTTGAATTGAACATGTCAGTTCGACCTGTGATTATTTACATGTTTAACTAACCTGGTACGAGTGCGTTGGTCACAGTAAATCTGATGTCTGATGGGTCATTAATCCCGGTGAGGAGTTCCAGACATGACGAGTGTCTGTTGTCGCCTTGTGATTCACGTTCTGTCAGTAGGAACACGTGTCACATGACTGCTGTTCTATAAGATCTTGTTTGTTCATTAAGGGATTTAGTAGATTTGTTCTGTATTGAATCCACCTGCTTTCACACACCCTGAATTCTGATGCCTTGTTTCTACAGATAAAATGGTTGAAATAGGTTTTTCTAATACATTTGATGAACCAGTCCAGCTGAGTCTAGAACGTCAGTGTGTGCTTGTGTTGGGATTAACGGTCAACGAGAGAGGAAGTGATGTAATGAAAGAGGAAAAGGTTTGGTAATGATTGTATGACGAGATGGTACAAACTAAAGCATCAGGCCGTGGGAAAGAAGTATCTGTAATATCACAACCAATTAAACTTGTGTTAATACAACCTGCAGTCCTGAGCTACTTTTCAATATGCCAGTGATGTAATATCGCAGTATGTCCTTCAGGTATTTTATTGTGTAAATAATTGTCCTGCACCGTGTCTCTTCCTGGATGGCAGCGTGGGGACGTCTCTTCAAGGTGCTGATTCCTCTATGGATTCTTTTCTCTGCGTTTTTCTCCACTGGACGTCCTGCAGCTGCGTCTCTTCATCTTCCTCTCATTACTCTGCATTTCTCCACTTCCTTTATTCCCTCAGGTTCCTGAGGAGCTCAGAGAGTCACCATCATTTCCATGTTGCTTACGTTTCTCCAGTAAACTGGATTTATTCTTCACTCCACATGATCCTTCTGACTCTCTTTGAGCTCTTGAAGCTCAGCGTAGCCTCACGTTTTGGTTTGTAGCTCTGTTGAGATCCTTCTCGCTCCGTTCGATGTCCTCTCCTCCAGCTGCTCAATCATTCAGAAAGATCTGGACGCTGCATGTCTGGAGCCACTTGTGGCTCTTCAGCTCCTCAGGACCGGCTTTCACAAACTTATACATGCAATTCATCTTTCTATCGGGTTTGTCTTCAGTGGCACAGCAAACCATCGTCCAAAGGGGCTCTTATCTGGTATCGCCCAGTCCTAGGGTGGACTCTGGATCAATCATGAAAAAATGCTGAAATGGCAGAATTGTGACCTGATAGAGTCAAACAGCTAAAACAGTTAAAAACTATGATTAAAACAGTTTTCAGTTAGCAGAGCTGTCAAATCTGAGCAGGTCATCAGAAGTTGAAGTAGATGGTCACTGATTAATTAATAATCCACTAACCTGAATCTCTGAAGGTCTCGCCATCGTTCTACTATCTAGAACTCTTCTGGTTTCCAGCATCAAATGTAAAAGTGTCTGGTTCCTCCCGCCAGCGCCGGTCTGTCCAGCAGATTTATTACATCTGTCACAACAAACCTTGTGGATCTGTGGTTGAGGTTGTTTAGTGTCTGCTCTGAGCTGCCCGATCCACTTCCACATGTCCAGCTTCACGTCCGTCCCGGAGCCTTTGTCCTCCTGTCTGCATTCTGTCCTCTGGTTCCAGTCTCCTCTTTCGCAGTGTAATACTGTAATTCCGTCCCATTTCGGTCATTGTGTGCGCCGCGCTCCGGTTACCGTCACCGGATGACGGTACGACTGGAGCGTCTGTCTGTGCCCCAGCTTGAGGCTGTAATCTGGGAACAATAATGTGTGGGGATGGCTGCCCGGTGGAAGGTGACCTGATAGCGAGCTGATCGCAAGGAGTTGTCCGGTCGTTACCCTTCTTCGATGGGTTCTGGTGTCCTGATGGTCTCATGTCCTGATGTTCTTGTGTCCTGATGGTCTCATGTCTCGATGGTCTCATGTCCTGATGGTCTCATGTCCCGATGGTCTCATGTCCTGATGTTCTTGTGTCCTGATGGTCTCATGTCCTGATGGTCTCATGTCCTGATGTTCTTGTGTCCTGATGTTCTTGTGTCCTGATGGTCTCATGTCCCGATTGTCTCATGTCCTGATGGTCTCATGTCCTGATGTTCTTGTGTCCTGATGGTCTCATGTCCCGATTGTCTCATGTCCTGATGGTCTCATGTCCTGATGTTCTTGTGTCCTGATGGTCTCATGTCCCGATGGTCTCATGTCCTGATGTTCTTGTGTCCTGATGGTCTCATGTCCCGATGGTCTCATGTCCTGATGGTCTCATGTCCCGATGGTCTCATGTCCTGATGTTCTTGTGTCCTGATGGTCTCATGTCCTGATGGTCTCATGTCCTGATGGTCTCATGTCCTGATGGTCTCATGTCCCGATGGTCTCATGTCCTGATGGTCTCATGTCCTGATGTTCTTGTGTCCTGATGGTCTCATGTCCTGATGGTCTCATGTCCCGGTGGTCTCATGTCCCGATGGTCTCATGTCCTGATGGTCTCATGTCCTGATGGTCTCATGTCCCGGTGGTCTCATGTCCCGATGGTCTCATGTCCTGATGGTCTCATGTCCCGATGGTCTCATGTCCTGATGGTCTCATGTCCTGATGGTCTCATGTCCTGATGTTCTCCACCGTGACCTTCTGTGTATCTCACCTCTTCCTTCATTTCTTCAGGTTCTAGTTCAACTTGTGTTTTATGGTCAGAAGAGCTGAGCCTCTCCACCACACACACACACACACACACACACACACACACACACACACACACACACACACACACTACACACACACACACACACACACAGCCAGTCCTTTGTTGGAGTCCCAGCCATGTGAAAGCGGCTACCTGCTCAGGAAGGTGGGGGCGGGGCTACCTGCTCAGGTGCTCAGGAAGGAGGGGGCGGGGTGATAATAGACAGAAGAATGAGGGAGGTTGGGTTTTCCCCTGGAAGAAGAAGGAAAGTGTTTCCAGATCTGAAGTGTCGTTGATGTCAAACATTAAAAAGAGACGAGCTCAATAGGTGATGAACAGACAGAGACCAGAAAATAACGGGAAAGGAGAGATGGAAGATGAGGGGATGAGGGGAGGCTGAGATCTTGAACTCAAAGGACTCATTGTTACCCAGAAGTCTCCCCCCATAGCAGACCTGACCTCCAGGACTGAGTCCCCCCCCCCCCCCCCTCCCCCAGGACAGAGCTCCCCCACCTCCCCCAGGTAACAGCCCCTCCCCCGTCAGTAGCCCCCTCCTACCCCAGGACAGAGCTTCTTCCACACACAGGGAAGAGCTGCCCCCAGGACAGAACCCCCTTCGCCCTACTCCTCTTCCTCCTCCTCCTCATCATATGTCATTTCCTCTCGATTCCTTCACTTTCTGACGGCGTGTTCTCCTGCTCCGTCTCTCACTTCCCACTCTCTTCCTGTTTCCACCTGATGTCTCTGTGTCACTCCATCCTTCTGCCATCAGCCTTCTTTTTCTCATCCCTCACTCTTTTTTAATCTGAGCATGGAGAGGGATTAGTTGGGAGACAGGGAAAGGTAGGAATGAAAGAAGAGACCGGCCAGAGAGAGAGAGAGAGAGAGAGAGAGAGAGAGAGAGAGAGAGAGAGAGAGAGAGAGAGAGATTATCCAGGGAGATTTACACTTCTGAACTCACTCTAACTCTGGTCACACAATATGGGACAGAAAGAGAGAGAGAGATGGAGGTAAAGTTAAGAAAGACAAAGACTCCCATGAAGGGGAAGCAATGAGCTGAATAATCCAACCACAAATAAAGAGCGTAGAGAGGAGGACATGTTGACAGATGAGGGATGTACAGAAGGTAAACGGGTGGATTCTTTTTTTTCTGATGAGCAAGTGTAAGTTTAACTTGGTTGCCGTTACGACATGAGGACAGCTGGGGCGGATGGACTGACGATCGGAGGTATGTCACCGACCGAGAGCAAATGTACAGTCAGATCTAATCTTTAGAAATTCAATCCATCGTCGGGAACGCAGCGCTGACGGATGAACAACTCAAACAAAAAAAGCAGATTAAATGCGGAGTAATGTAAGAAATGCAGATGCTTCAGCACAGGTGCACCGTGTGAGACAATTAAGTGATTAACATCCAATCATGCTCGCTCTCTTCCAGAACATCTTCAGGAACAATGGAGCTCCAGCTTGTCTCTTTAACCCTTTAATGTCCTCAGTGAGAAGCACGTCGCTCACAAGATACAGTTCTGAGCATCTTCTAACCAGTGATTTGAAAAACAAACAGAATAGTTAGTAATTACAATACTCCATTTTAAGCCTGTGTTGCTTGTTGGTGTAACAGTTCCAGTATGTTCCTGACAAGGCGTTAACAATAAACCCTGGAGCAGATACAGTATACTGCTTTTATTCTGGAAGGACAAATTGATAGTTGGTTCTTGAGTAACGGAGAAACATTTTCCAACTTCCAATCAGGGGAACAGGAAACTTTAGATGAACTTTTGATAGAAGCAGATTAAATCCACCAAGATTTTCATTTCATCTCCAGAGGAATGTGTGTCGACATCGTCTGCAGCAGGAATACTGGTTCCTGGTTTACATGGCGACATTCTGAAAACAATGTCTCTTTCCATAGCAACGGCAGAAACACTGAAAACGTTGGTCCACTAGTTGGCGCTGTTGTTAGTTTTAGTACTGAAAGCACACACACACACACACACACACACACACACACACACACACACACACACACACACACACACACACACACACACACTCACACACACACACAGCAGAGAACAATGAGCTCTAAACATGAACACTGGGAGAACATTCTACTGGACAAACCACCAAGGTGGATTGTTATTATGGAGACTGTCAAAATAAAACCACCAAGGTGGATTGTTATTATGGAGACTGTCAAAATAAAACCACCAAGGTGGATTGTTATTATGGAGACTGTCAAAATAAAACTACCAAGTTGTATTGTTGGTAGAGTGGCCGTCTCCCAAGATTGCAAGGAAGGTTGCAAGTTTGAGTCCCATCTCTGCCTTCCTACATGCCGAAATGTCCTTGGGCAAAGACACTGAACCCCAAACTGCCTGGGTGAATGAGTGAGAGAGTGAGTGGTGGTGGTGGTCAGAGGGTGAGAGAGTGAGTGGTTGGTGGTCAGAGGGTGAGAGAGTGAGTGGTGGTGGTGGTGGTCAGAGGGTGAGAGAGTGAGTGGTTGGTGGTCAGAGGGTGAGAGAGTGAGTGGTGGTGGTGGTCAGAGGGTGAATGAGTGAGAGAGTGAGTGGTTGGTGGTGGTCAGAGAGTGAGAGAGTGAGTGGTTGGTGGTCAGAGGGTGAGAGAGTGAGTGGTTGGTGGTCAGAGGGTGAGCGAGTGAGTGGTGGTGGTGGTGGTCAGAGGGTGAATGAGTGAGAGAGTGAGTGGTTGGTGGTGGTCAGAGGGTGAGAGAGTGAGTGGTTGGTGGTCAGAGGGTGAGAGAGTGAGTGGTGGTGGTGGTCAGAGGGTGAGAGAGTGAGTGGTTGGTGGTCAGAGGGTGAGAGAGTGAGTGGTGGTGGTGGTCAGAGGGTGAGAGAGTGAGTGGTTGGTGGTCAGAGGGTGAGAGAGTGAGTGGTGGTGGTGGTGGTGGTCAGAGGGTGAATGAGTGAGAGAGTGAGTGGTTGGTGGTGGTCAGAGAGTGAGAGAGTGAGTGGTTGGTGGTCAGAGGGTGAGAGAGTGAGTGGTGGTGGTGGTCAGAGGGTGAGAGAGTGAGTGGTTGGTGGTCAGAGGGTGAGAGAGTGAGTGGTGGTGGTGGTGGTCAGAGGGTGAATGAGTGAGAGAGTGAGTGGTTGGTGGTGGTCAGAGAGTGAGAGAGTGAGTGGTTGGTGGTGGTCAGAGGGCTGATGGTGCAGATTAGCAGCCTCTCCTCCGTCAGTCCGTTGTGGCTACATATGTAGTTTACCACCATCCAGTATGGAGGGAATGAATAATGCAATGGAAAACATCTTTGAATAATGCTATATATGAAAATGCTATATAAAACTTATGCATTATTATTAAGGTAAAATCAAACAGTGCTTCCACAGAGACGGGGCCCTGGCGTTTTCAAAAAGTTCTGTTTTCAGTGACTGGAGCACCGTTGTCGTGTGAACAGATCTCAAGATGCAACGGAAGTTTTGCGTTTTCACTTGAAAACTGGGCTCCACCTTTGATGATGGGCTTTGGGCGACGACCAAACGAAGGAGGTCCGGTCAGCAGGGTGTTTTGTATGGAGAGTTGTGTCGAGTCCGGCTCCACATGGAGTCCAGGCTCTTTAAGTGTGCCAGGGATCTGACCAGGATGGTTCCTGTTGCGTACTATTACATCTGGAACTCCAGGCCTGAGGCCCAGGGCCGGCCGAACGACGATACCGTCTGCTGGAAGAGTTCTGGAAGAAGTAGTGAACGTTGTGGGATGTCTGAGCTTTAATGCTCTCCATACTGCCAGTGTGAGCTGGATGGACATGCTGGTTCAACAGTCAGAAGACGGAGACACGTTGGGAACTCTTCATTGGACATGTGCTACAAATGTTCTGAACCCTGAACATCTCTGGGAGGATTTTAAAGAGCAGAGCGTACATGTGGAGCCCGACAGTTTCAGGTGGCCACAGGCTGGTCCGGAGTTTAGTTTCTCCCCAGGAACTTCCACCTTTTTCAAACTTCACTGGTGTGTGTTGGACGGATTTGACAGAACGAGCTGAGAACAACACGTCATTCCACTTCTAAACATGCAGGAAGAAACACAGTTTGTGGAAGGTTGAAGTCTCGGGCAGCTGAAACACGACAAGAGGCAGAATCAGTCACGACTGTGAATTTATCAGCAGAAACATTTTAGCTGTGTGAGCATCCTCACAATGTGAGTGACTTTACACAGCAAAGGATGACCCCAGCCAACTGAAAACCACAAAGAAGAAAGTACAGAACCTTGTCACTGAAGAAGAAAGTATTGGAAGTGTTTTGAGTGTTTTCCTCTTTACATAGCAAACATTCTCTTCTGAGCACAGAGAGCCAGAATCCCGCTTTCCTGCTTTCGGTGAGAAACACTCTCGGGGTGTTAGAGGCTTATTTTGCACACCATAAAAGGGACCCTGGAGTATGTTGTCTTGACATGAAAAGATTTCAGGCTCTTGCAGATGAATTGAATTACCTCTGGGTCACACAGAGGCTCGTTTTACACAGTTAAAACTTTCAAGTATGTTCCACTTGTACTCTATCACAGGACCATTCTGCTGCTCTATAAATTCTCCTCACATCTAAAGCATTAGAACCCTTTTTCACACTCGGGATATTTCAGGATGTAGGCTTGGAAAAAAGTAAAGTAGTAACTCAGAATACATACACAGCCATGTTCTTATCTTATTGTGATTCACTTGAGCCATAAACATTCTACGCTTTCAATCTGTGAACAAATGTAGAATTAATTTTTTTTAATTCTTAATTGTTAGATATAGATATATATATTATACAGTGGCAGGCAGTGCATTTCAGACCTCGGCCTTCACTAGTGCTGGTCTGAGTCAATCCACCCCTCAACAACTTTTATAGCTACAAAAACCATGTTCTCATGCTGAAATGCAGTATAAAGAGCCTTTGCATTACAGATAGATACTCGTGCAGCCAGACTAAAAACCTTTATTGATGTAAAAGGTTCAGAAATCTTCTGCTGCAGCTGCATTAAGAAGCGGCTGCTAATCCCCAAACTTCTGGAAGTTGAGGACGGAGACAGACGAGAGCTTTTCATGGTCTTGAAAATAATCTCATGGCAAATAACATAATCCTGAATCCTGCCATTGAGTTTGTTGTGAGTTCAGATAAACTGCAGCGGACCTCTGTGCTCTTGGAGCGCTGCGGTGCGTTCAATGACCTCCAGGAAAAGTCCCTCTGCAAAATGGTTTGGACAATAAATCTGCAACCAAATGTCTTTATCTTCTCCTTCAGCCATTGTAGTTTCACTAAACCTCTATTAAATCAACCAACTATACTTTGTTCACGCAGCTGCTCCAGATGCAGTCAGCTAGCTGGAGAGTGAACTCTCTGACCAGCCAATCAGAGGGCAGGAATATGCTGACGTCACCCTCGGCCTTCTAGAAGGTCCTGAGTCTCAATATCTAAATCTGATTGGTTGAAGCAGCAGCGACCGACTCTTATTTTACACTGCAGACGCCTGCAGAACTGAACCTGAAGGCCTCAGGCAGAATTCTTTACCCGGCAACAGCTGATGGCTGGACTGTGATTGGTTCAAAGCTTTAATATGGAAGTTCAGTCTGGAAGCAGCAGTCAGGAGAGAAACTATGAGAGGAAGCAGACAGACAGTTTGGAATTATTGAAGAAGTATTGATGGACCAAATATGATCAACATCAGTCTGATTCTGATCTTTTTCTGAGGCCAGCAGAGAAGCCTTCAGGCCCTGACGCCCGCCACTGATATATATATAGCTCTACCATCTTTAACGTAAACTTTCAGAATCAGAATGGAAACCACATAAATAATACATAAATAATAAATAAGTGCATTGTTCTGTATGTCATCCATGTACATGGCAAGAACAATCGGGAGTTTAATAAAAGAAGAGAACCAAGAATGGAGCCTTTATTCTCATATCATTTATGTGCATGAGGGGAAAAAAAAGATTAAAAAAACTAAGTTATTGTGGTATAATGAATACTAGGCTGTTAATAGGTTGTGAACAGGCTTACCCAGTAGAGGGCCAACCGGCCTAATGTTACCTACTATAAATTATGTTTAGAGCTAGAACCATAGATGAAGCTGTTCTGAAGTAATGTTCTTGTGCCATGCTTGTACCTTGTTTACATAGAAAATTAAAGACAGAACTTAAGTTTGAGATGTTGTGCGGAGTTATTTCGGCCATGATGCAACACTTATGTAAATAAGTATATTTACATAACACGCTTCAAAAAATGGCTTTTAAACACCCTGTGTCCATCTGAAGAGGGGAAAGTGAAATGCAGCAGGAACACTGGAGGATTCAGAGTGTTTGTCCTGCCATTTACCACAACATCATCTGCATGCAAGCGCACCTTTCAGTCCATCGCGTCCATACAGAGACTGACGGAGAGCTGGCAGCTTTACGTCCTGGTTGCTCCAACTCGCGGCCTCGCATGCCATCGAGATGTTTCTCCTGCTGCCGGCGTACGGAGATGGCTTTTAAAACGCTGCACAATTTCTCTTTTCTTGAAAGAACTGAGAAAAAAAAGTCCTCCAGACAGTTCTCTTGTAAACAGAAGTCCTACAATGTGGACTTGGTTTTGTGTTTCACGTCGTCCGTTGTCATGCCAGCATTGCTAATCGATTCCTGCTGCATCGCTGTTGGCAAGTCGGAGGTCGAAGTGGCAGTCGCACTGCCTAACCCAGCCTCTCACGCAGGATGACACACACCGCCATTCGTCAGTCATAACAACAATATTTATAATTGGTCATTTTCTGTCTAGGATTGTCAAAATAAGAGCTTTTATAAACAACCTTTTTGTAATACAGGATTAGTGAAACAGCAGTGTGTATGTGTATGTGTGTGTGTGTGTGTGTGTGTGTGTGTGTGTGTGTGTGTGTGTGTGTGTGTGTGTGTGTGTGTGTGTGTGTGTGTGTGTGTGTGTCGGAGGTGAAGCCATCACCTCGAGGTCACTCTTCAGAAAGCTCAAAGGAACACACACACACACACACGCACACACACACACACACACACACACACACACACACACACAGTTGGCAGTTTCAAGAGAGAGAATAGTTGTGAGAAGCTGACAGTAGTTCAATGGTGGACATTGTTTGGTTTCATCCTGGCGCTCGGCAGCAGAGACTCGGCTCCATGTGCTTCGCTGTCAGTCTGCCAGACACAATGAATAGTGTCAAGATCACCGGTTCACCTTGTGGTCCTGGTGCTCCTCATCGTCGCTGTGTGCAGAAGAAGGACGTTAGTGACAGATGTGTGTGCTGCTCTCCTCTCAAGAAACAAAAACAACCCAAAATAACAAGTTGTTCCGAACAGAGAGGGAAATTATGGAGATCTGGACCAATCCTTAAAATTCATCTCCTCATGACTGAATTCATCCACTTCATCATCATCATCATCATCATCATCATCATCATCATCATCATCATCATCATCATCATCATCATCATCACCACAGATAAAAATGTGCCTCTATTGTAATTCAGTGATTAAAAAACCAAAACCCCCACTTGTTTCTTTAATTGCCGTCACCAACCAACGTTGGCAAAGGTTATGTGTTCATTTATTTATTGAGTTAGTTTTTTTATTCATCAATTTATTTAATTATTGGTTTGTGTGCATGTATTTTACCAACTTTTCACAAAAACTATTAACCCGAATTGCCTGAACGGTTCAGGGATGATGTGTCATCATCAGGGATCAATATATTGGATTCTGGGATCGATCAGATATTTCCTCCACTGTCGACACTCTGAGCTCCGCTGTGAGCCGCCAGTCAGCGGGCTGCTAGCACAATGCTAACTGCGCTCCCCACCCCCTTCTCCACTCCCAGCCAATCACAGGCCAGCTCACTGTGACGGTGTGTTAAAGTAACACAAAAGAACCTGAACACTGCAACAACATGAAGCAACTCAAACCACCAGGACACATGATGAAGGAGTGGATCAATAACCTTGTAATCCATTGGTTTCCATGGTAACACATGATGAAGGAGTGGATCAATAACCTTGTAATCCATTGGTTTCCATGGTAACACATGATGAAGGAGTGGATCAATAACCTTGTAATCCATTGGTTTCCATGGTGACACATGATGAAGGAGTGGATCAATAACCTTGTAATCCATTGGTTTCCATGGTGACACATGTGGTGCTGGTGAAGGTCTGTGCTCCACCGAGGGCCTGCTGTAGTTTGATGTGACCAGCTGATCCTCTGTCAGAACATGACTCCTTGTAAAGACCCTTTGATCTTCATATGTCTTTGTTTAATGTATGAATTATAATCCACAGTCGTAGTGGCAAATTACATGTTACTTCTAAAATCAGACACTCCACATATTTCATGTTTCTTGAGCACATTCCCGGTGCCATTTATTCATTTTCAGATGCTGAGTGTGACGAAGAAAGCTTGACTGGTTTTTATTTATTAAGAAACACCGAGCGGCTGCGTGGCCTGACATGCAGACCACGCATCTTTCAGTAGTTTGGGCGTTTCCATGGTTTCCGTCTGACAACGTGAAGCTGTTCCAGCGGAGCGTGGTGGAGTCAACAGGCTGCAGAGGCCCCGGACTACTTCGACTCTCTGGGAAGCAGGATTCACTTCAGCAGATTAGTCTTGTGACCCAAATGAAAAAAAGTGTGTTCTTTTATGTCTAAGTAGCTCTGGCTTAAATCAGATTTCCTCAGTTGGACTGGCCTCAGGTTCTGCAGTAACTGTTTGAAGGCCGTGGTGAACAAGGACCACAGACACTGGAATGGTTTGTTTAGTATGAGGGGAAACACTTTGTGTCCATCCATACTTGTACTTACATGCAAACGGACTCACTTGGAAACAAGGACATTTTCTCACTCGTCCTCGCTCCTGTGTCGGAGGAAATGGAACAGACGATGTTTGTTTTTTGGCAGAAAGCAGCTCTACTTCCTGTGATTGGAACCTTTCTATTTCTGCTCTCATGATTATGGTTTGGTGTCGGAGGCTCTCAGTAAAGATTCACAAAAATCATGGTTTGCCTTAAAAGTAACAAAAAAGAAAGCAGGAGACTGAAAGGTAGTCCCACTCAGGACGGTGGATGTCTCAGGCTTTCAGCTATCAGGTGCTGCGTTGTGGCAGAAAGCAGCAGGAATGGGAGGCTGCCGGGCGCCAGCAGATCGATCTGCTTCTGGGTATTGTTGGCACGTTTCTGGATGATTCAGCTTCAGGCCATCACACATGCTTCTCCACAAAATGTATTTGTCTTCTGCCCACAATAAATCGGAAGGTATTGATTTTGAAAAGCTGTGGTCTTGTTGTTTCCCTCGAAAAATAGAATCCTCCAATATGAAGGTTCACTTTTTGTCAGATTCAGCAAACATCTCACTGGTGATTGTTAGTGAATCAAATCCCCTTTTCTACCGTTTGTCTTGGACACTTTGATAGAAAGAGAGAATATCTGTTGAATTTTCTAGAGCTACTGTTGTTGCTTGTGAGTATTTTCCACCTTGTAAATGGAGCTGTTCATATTGGATGTGATGTGTGTGTGTGTGTGTGTGTGTGTATGTGTGTGTGTGTGTGTGTGTGTGTGTGTGTGTGTGTGTGTGTGTGTGTGTGTGTGTGTGTGTGTGTGTGTGTGTGTGTGTGTGTGTGTGTGTGTGTGTGTGTGTGTGTGTGTGTGTGTGTGTGTGAGAGAGAGAGAGAGAGTGGAAGCAGATGCGTAGGAGGAGCAGGAGGTGGAGTAGTTGTGAGGAGGAGGAAGAGGAGGAGAAGGAACAGGAGTGAGGAGGAGCAGGAGTCCGGAGGAGGAGGCAGAACAAGAGTAAGGAGGAAGAGGAGGGGCAGGAGTGGGGAGGAGGAAGAAGAGAAGGAGGAGGAACAGGAGTGAGGAGGAGGAAGAAGAGGAGGAGAAGGAACAGGAGTGAGGAGGAGCAGGAGTGAGGAGGAGGAACAGGAGTGAGGAGGAGGAAGAGGAGGAACAGGAGTGAGGAGGAGCAGGAGTCCGGAGGAGGAGGCAGAACAAGAGTAAGGAGGAAGAGGAGGGGCAGGAGTGGGGAGGAGGAAGAAGAGAAGGAGGAGGAACAGGAGTGAGGAGGAGGAAGAGGAGGAGGAGGAGGAACAGGAGTGAGGAGGAGCAGGAGTGAGGAGGAGGAACAGGAGTGAGGAGGAGGAAGAGGAGGAACAGGAGTGAGGAGGAGGAAGAGGAGGAACAGGAGTGAGGAGGAGCAGGAGTCCGGAGGAGGAGGCAGAACAAGAGTAAGGAGGAAGAGGAGGGGCAGGAGTGGGGAGGAGGAAGAAGAGAAGGAGGAGGAACAGGAGTGAGGAGGAGGAAGAGGAGGAGGAGGAGGAACAGGAGTGAGGAGGAGCAGGAGTGAGGAGGAGGAACAGGAGTGAGGAGGAGGAAGAGGAGGAACAGGAGTGAGGAGGAGCAGGAGTGAGGAGGAGGCGGAACAAGAGTAAGGAGGAAGAGGAGGGGCAGGAGTGAGGAGGAGGAAGAAGTGAAGAAGTGAGGAGGAGCAGGAGGGTTTCTGGACTGCAGGGGAGGAACTATTAGACGGGAGGACTCCCATAGAGCAGACATCACTGACATGGACTCTGGTTGGAATGAAGCTGAAGGAAGCAGCGGTGATCAATACATCAGGATGTTGTGTGATTGATGGTGGTGAATGGACTCACTTATATAGCACCTTTTAGTGCTTTACATAGCTCCACCCATTCACACACACAGTCACACACCATTGGAGGCTGCAGCCGTGCAAGACACTGTCACTCCAATGAGGGCAGTTTGGGGTTCCGTGTCTTGCCCAAGGACATTTGGCATGAAGGGTTAGATGGGAATTGAACCTGCAACCTACCGATTGAGAGACGGCCACTCTACCAAGGAAGCTACACACATATGGTGTGAGGTATTAACTACCCTGGTGAAGGATTGATGGTGATGATGTGAGGTATTAACTACCCCGGTGAAGGATTGATGATGATGGTGTGAGGTATTAACTACCGTGGTGAAGGATTGATGATGATGGTGTGAGGTATTAACTACCCTGGTGAAGGATCGATGGTGATGGTGTGAGGTATTAACTACCCCGGTGAAGGATCGATGGTGATGGTGTGAGGTATTAACTACCCCGGTGAATGATTGATGGTGTGAGGTATTAACTACCCTGGTGAAGGATTGATGGTGATGGTGTGAGGTATTAACTACCCCGGTGAATGATTGATGGTGTGAGGTATTAACTACCCTGGTGAAGGATTGATGATGATGGTGTGAGGTATTAACTACCCTGGTGAAGGATCGATGGTGATGGTGTGAGGTATTAACTACCCTGGTGAAGGATTGATGATGATGGTGTGAGGTATTAACTACCCTGGTGAAGGATCGATGGTGATGGTGTGAGGTATTAACTACCCCGGTGAAGGATTGATGATGTGAGGTATTAACTACCCTGGTGAAGGATTGATGATGATGGTGTGAGGTATTAACTACCCCGGTGAATGATTGATGGTGTGAGGTATTAACTACCCCGGTGAAGGATTGATGATGTGAGGTATTAACTACCCTGGTGAAGGATTGATGATGATGGTGTGAGGTATTAACTACCCCGGTGAATGATTGATGGTGTGAGGTATTAACTACCCCGGTGAAGGATTGATGATGTGAGGTATTAACTACCCTGGTGAAGGATTGATGGTGTGAGGTATTAACTACCCTGGTGAAGGATTGATGGTGTGAGGTATTAACTACCCTGGTGAAGGATTGATGGTGATGGTGTGAGGTATTAACTACCCTTGTGAAGGATTGATGGTGTGAGGTATTAACTACCCTGGTGAAGGATCGATGGTGATGGTGTGAGGTATTAACTACCCTTGTGAAGGATTGATGGTGTGAGGTATTAACTACCCTGGTGAAGGATTGATGGTGTGAGGTATTAACTACCCTGGTGAAGGATCGATGGTGATGGTGTGAGGTATTAACTACCCTGGTGAAGGATTGATGATGTGAGGTATTAACTACCCTGGTGAAGGATTGATGGTGTGAGGTATTAACTACCCTGGTGAAGGATTGATGATGATGGTGTGAGGTATTAACTACCCTGGTGAAGGATCGATGGTGATGGTGTGAGGTATTAACTACCCCGGTGAAGGATTGATGATGTGAGGTATTAACTACCCTGGTGAAGGATTGATGATGATGGTGTGAGGTATTAACTACCCCGGTGAATGATTGATGGTGTGAGGTATTAACTACCCTGGTGAAGGATTGATGATGATGGTGTGAGGTATTAACTACCCCGGTGAAGGATTGATGATGATGGTGTGAGGTATTAACTACCCCGGTGAAGGATTGATGATGTGATGTATTAACTACCCCGGTGAAGGATTGATGGGTCAACCTGTTTCACCTCTACACATACCAGTACTTTTGCACCACTCGGTGTGTAAACACGGCGGAGGGATGAAGGTGATTCCCGTTTCCTTTTGTAGCAGTGTTAAGGAGGAAGAGGAGCCTGCTGCTGGCCTTCCTCCTCTCTGATGCACTGAAAAGGTTAATTGATAAACTCAAATAAAGACGAATGCTGAAGCTTCTCTTTAATCCCCATTAGCTTTTCTTCATTGTTCATTGAAGCAGAGTGTTTTTAATTAACGCTTTAATTATTGATGAGGCCTGATCAGGCTTCTTAATTCACTTCTTCACCAGAAACAACAGCAAACTGATCACTGCTGTCTCTCCTCCTCCTCTTCCTCTCCTCCTCTCCTCTTATTCTCATCCTCTACTCCTCATCCTTTCCTCCTCTTCTCCTCCTCCTCTGCCCCTCCTCTTCTCCTCTTATGCTCATCCTCTGCTCCACATCCTCATCCTTTTCTCATCCCCTTCTCCTCTGCTCATCCTCTCATCCTCTCATCCTCTCCTCCTCTTCTCCTCTTCTCCTCTACTCCTCCTCATCCTATTATCCTTCTCTTCTTCTCCTCATCCTCTTCTCCTCAGCCTCTTCATCTACTCCTCCTCTTCTACTCCTCCTCTTCTCCTCTTCATCTTCTACTTCTGTTCTTCTCCTCCTACTCTCCTTCTCCTCTTCCTGATACCCTCCTTTTCCTCCTCCTCATCATCATCATCTTCATCTTCTTCTCCTCCTCTCGCTCCTCATCTCCTCTTCCTCCTCTTCTCTTCTTCCTCCTTTTCTTCTCTTCCTCCTCACAACAGTGTTCAGTCCACAGCAGTGTTCAGTCCACAGTAGTGTTCAGTCCACAGCAGTGTTTAGTCTGCTGCAGTGTTCAGTCCACAGCAGTGTTCAGTCCACAGTAGTGTTCAGTCCACAGTAGTGTTCAGTCTGAAGCAGTGTTCAGTCCACTGCCATGTTCAGTCCACAGTAGTGTTCAGTCCGCTGCAGTGTTCAGTCCACAGCAGTGTTCAGTCCACAGTAGTGTTCAGTCCACTGCCATGTTCAGTCCACAGTAGTGTTCAGTCCACAGTAGTGTTCAGTCCACAGTAGTGTTCAGTCCACAGCAGTGTTCAGTCCACAGTAGTGTTCGGTCCACTGCCATGTTCAGTCCACAGTAGTGTTCAGTCCACAGTAGTGTTCAGTCCACAGCAGTGTTCGGTCCACTGCCATGTTCAGTCCACAGTAGTGTTCAGTCCACAGTAGTGTTCGGTCCACTGCCATGTTCAGTCCACAGTAGTGTTCAGTCCACAGTAGTGTTCAGTCCACAGCAGTGTTCTGTCCACAGTAGTGTTCAGTCTGAAGCAGTGTTCAGTCCACAGTAGTGTTCAGTCTGAAGCAGTGTTCGGTCCACTGCAGTGTTCAGTCCACAGTAGTGTTCAGTCCACAGTCGTGTTCAGTCCACAGTAGTGTTCGGTCCACTGCAGTGTTCAGTCCACAGTAGTGTTCAGTCCACTGCAGTGTTCAGTCCACAGTTGTGTTCAGTCCACAGTAGTGTTCAGTCCACAGTAGTGTTCAGTCCACAGTAGTGTTCAGTCTGAAGCAGTGTTCAGTCCACAGTAGTGTTCAGTCCACAGTAGTGTTTGGTCCACTGCAGTGTTCAGTCCACAGTAGTGTTCGGTCCAATGCAGTGTTCAGTCCACAGTAGTGTTTGGTCCACTGCAGTGTTCAGTCCACAGTAGTGTTCAGTCCACAGTAGTGTTCAGTCCACAGCAGTGTTCAGTCCACAGTAGTGTTCGGTCCACAGTAGTGTTCAGTCTGAAGCAGTGTTCAGTCCACAGTAGTGTTCAGTCCACAGTAGTGTTCGGTCCACAGTAGTGTTCGGTCCACAGTAGTGTTCAGTCTGAAGCAGTGTTCAGTCCGCAGTAGTGTTCAGTCCACAGCAGTGTTTAGTCTGCTGCAGTGTTCAGTCCACAGCAGTGTTCAATTCAATTCAATTCAATTCAATTCAATTTTATTTGTAAAGCGCTAAATCACATCAACAAACATCTCAAAGCGCTCTTACAATGATAGAGAACAACAGAACCCAACTAAACCCTTCCAAAGCAGCAGGTGTAACAAGCAACAGTGGCCAGGAAAAACTCCCTCGCATGGAGAGAAGTTCAAGAACTCCCTCTTCAGGAAGAAACCGTGGGGCGGACCCTAGACTCTGGAAGGACGGCCATCCGCCTTGACCGGTTGGGGGGAGAAGTACATGGGATAGGACAGGGAGAGAGAGGAAAAGAAGAGGGAGAGAGAGAGTGGCAGACAGGCCAGATAAGTACAAATACTAAGAAAAGTCTATGATGAGCGTTGGTCTGATGATGAGCCAATCTCAGTCTGGAGTTTAAGGGCCGTGCCGTTGCGGTGGGGTCCCGGTGCTGTGGGGGGGTCGGGTAGTAGGACCGTCGTAACTCCACTCTGTGAGTCTTGGGTCTGATCCCCTGGATCCTGCTCTCCTCCTGTCAGGGATAAAAAAAGACGGCGGCAGTGTCTGGTGTCTACAGTAATGTTGTTACACAGAGAGAAAGAAAGAAAGACAAGAAACAGAACCTCCAAATGTAGAGTTCCTCCCTTTAACGGGAGAGAAAAAATCCCCTCAGCAGTCTAGGCCTATAGCAGCTCGACTTAGTGCTCCTATTTTATTCCTATTTTATTCCTAAGGATAAGCTTTATCAAATAGGAATGTTTTTAGTCTACTCTTAAATAAACTAATGGTGTCGGCCTTTCGGACCGAGGCTGCTAGTTGATTCCAGAGTAAAGGAGCCATATGGCTGAAACTCCTGCCTCCTGTTTTACTTTTATGGACTTTAGGGATTACCAACAGTCCTGCATCCTCAGAGCGAAGGGCTCGTGGAGGGTGATAAACTTCTAGAAGTTTCTCGATATAGGACGGAGCCTGGTGATGAAGAGTTTTATATGTGATCAGAAGGATGTTGAATTCTATTCTAGATTTGATGTGAAGCCAGTGTAAGGATGCTAAGACTGGGGAGATGTGCTCTCTTCTTCCAGTTCTGGTTAGTAAACCTGCAGCAGCGTTCTGCTCTAGCTGGAAGATCCTAACAGAGGAGTTTGGACATCCTGACATTAGGGAGTTACAATCATCTCATCTTGAAGTCACAAAGGCATGAATAATTTTTTCTGCATCTTTGAAGGACAAGAAGTTTCTAATTTTTGCAATATTCCTTAGATGGAAGAAGGCTGTCCTGGAGACATGTTTAACATGGGACATAAAGGACAGATCCTGATCAGAAATAACACCCAGGTTCCTAATATCACTGTTAGAGGTTAAGGTAATATTATCTAAGGTAATCAGACTATCTGAAAAGTAATCCCTGAGCTTTTTAGGACCTAGGATTAGAACCTCAGTCTTGGATGTGTTGAGCATTAAGAAGTTGATAGACATCCAGGACTTAACGTCCCTGAGGCAGGACTCTAGTTTAACAAGTTGGTCGGCCTGATTGGCTTTAACTGATAAATAGAGCTGAGTATCATCTGCATAACAATGAAAGTTAATGCTGTGTTTCCTAATAATATTTCCGAGTGGCAACATATAGAGATTAAACAATATGGGTCCGAGGACGGAGCCTTGTGGTACTCCACACCGGACCCCTTCATGTATTGAAGATTTGTTATTTACATGAACAAATTGAAACCGGTCAGATAAATATGATTTAAACCAGTTTAAGGCTAAGTTTTTAATGCCGACGGCATCTTCTAATCTCCTTAAAAGTATATTATGATCGACAGTATCAAATGCGGCACTAAGGTCCAGAAGAACTAAAACCGATAGAAGACCTCTATCTGAGGCCGTTAGAAGGTCATTAGTAACTTTTAGCAGAGCAGTCTCTGTACTGTGGTTCATTCTGAAGCCGGACTGAAGGTCCTCTAACAGATTATTCTCCTGCAGATAATCCTGGAGTTGTTTAGCCACTACTTTCTCCAGAACCTTTGACAGGAAAGGAAGGTTGGAGATGGGCCTGTAGTTTGAGAGAAGGCTTGTGTCTAAGTTTGGCTTCTTAATGAGAGGTTTAATAACTGCTAGTTTAAAGGATTGGGGCACATAGCCTATTGATAGAGACTGGTTAATAATTGCCAGTATAGAATTATTAATTAGTGGCAGTGCCTCTTTCAGAATTCTAGTAGGAATTGGGTCCAACAGGCTAGTAGTTGGTTTAGCAGAAGAAATAAGGGAATTTAGTTGGACTAGTTGTATTTGCTGAAAGCATTCCAGATGACTGTTAGGTTTAACCAGTTCCTCTGTTATGGGGCTAACGGACGGTAGGGTTTGATGGATGTTATCCCTAAGCGTTGTAATTTTATTTTGAAAGAACTTCATGAAGTCCTCACTACATATATTGATAGGAATGGTGGGCTCAACGCTATTTTGGTTCTTGGTCAGTTTGGCTACAGTACTGAAAAGAAAGCGAGGCTTGTTTTTGTTTTCCTCTATTAAGGATGAGTAGTAATTAGTTCTACTTCTACTCAGAGCTTTCTTATAAGTTTTAAAGCTATCCTTCCAGGCTATATAATCTAGCTCTGTTTTTGTTGAACGCCAAGTTCTTTCTAATCTACGGGAGCGTTGTTTAAGCTGGCGGGTTGATGAGTTAAACCATGGGGAGGACTTTTCCTGTTTTTTCATTTTCATTTTTTGAGGAGCTATGTCGTCTAGCGTTGTTTTTAGCATATCTGTCAGACTGTTTGTTAGGTATTCAATGTCTGAGCTAGCAACAGTATACGGGTCAGGAAGATTCACTACTGATTCTATAGCAGAGGGAATTCTTTCCTTGAATTTAGTTACTATGTTATCAGAGAGAGACCTGGTTAACACGGCTTTAACCGGAGGGTTAGAACTATTTAGAACAAAGTCAAAGGTTATTAAGAAGTGATCTGACAGGAAATCATAGTGAGGAGAGATGGTCAGATGCTCTATATTCAAACCATAAGTTAGAATAAGGTCTAGGGTGTGGAGATGTTTCTGGGTAGGCCCGTCTACTACCTGAGAGAAACCTAGAGAGTCAAGTGTAGATCTAAAGCTGCACTGAAACTATCATTTTCTAGGTCAACATGAACATTGAAGTCTCCTACCATGATAACCTTATCTTTAGTCAGGGCTACATCTGACAAAAATTCAGAGAATTCAGTTAGAAAAGTTGAAGAAGGTCCAGGAGGACGAGAAATGATTACAGATTCTACAGAATTTACTATTTTATTTGACGGGTGTCGCATGGTCATGCTCAGACTCTCAAAAGAACTAAAGTTGGGTTTTGGGTTCATGTTAATTAGTAACTGAGAGTTATAGATGGCTGCCACGCCCCCTCCTCGACCACTTTCACGAGCTATTTGAGTGTTAATATGACTTGGAGGGGAGGCTTCATTTAGACTAACATACTCATCTTTACGTAGCCAGGTTTCTGTTAATCCAAAGAGATCAATGTTGTGTTCGGTTATCAGATCATTGACTAGAAGAGCTTTGGATGATAAAGATCTCATGTTTAGGAAACCACATCTCATTTGTTTGTCTTGATTTTGTCTAGTTTCACACTTGATACGGATGAAGTTTTTGTAGTCATTAGAAGTAGTTTTCCTAGGTTTAGATAGTTTTATACTTGTGGTGGTCCGAGGGATAGACACAGTCTCTATGGGATGTTTAACTAAGTTAGCTATGGTTGGTGACTGCCCAGAGGGAAACTCAGAGAGGCGTGTAGGACTGCGACTCTGTTGCCTGGTCCCCACTCTGCTACGTCAGGATGGAGGAGCTAAGCTTTTAGCTATGTTTCTAGATAAGAGGTACGCTCCATCCAACGTGGGATGGATGCCGTCCCTCCTGATGAGACCAGGCTTGCCCCAGAAGGACTTCCAATTATTAATGAAGCCTACCGAGTTACTGGGACACCACCCTGACAGCCAGCGGTTAAAAGATGACGTGCGGCTAAACATCTGGTCCCTGATGAGGTTTGGGAGGGGGCCAGAGAAAACTACTTCGTCTGAAATGGTCCGCGCGTATGTGCACACTGACTCTACGTTAGCTTTGAGGACCTCAGACTTCTTCAGGCGAACGTCGTTTCCACCGCAGTGGATTACAATCCGTTTAAATCTCTGTTTACTCTTGGTCATTAGCTTTAGCTGGGACTCAATGTCGCCTGCTCTGGCCCCAGGCAGGCAGCTAACTGTGGCCGCTGGTTGTCCTAGGTTAACGTGTCTCACTATTGAGGAGCCAATAACCAGCGTGTCCTTCTCAGCCAGCGTGCTGCTGAGTGGGGCAAACATATTGGAGACACTGACGGAGGCCTGTGGGGTGTAGCGGGGGTGTCCGGTAGACTTCTTGCTGCTACGTTTACCCCTGGCAGTCACCCAACCGCCCTGTTCCCCCGGCTGCTCGGGGGCCACTGAGGGGGGGTTAAAGTTAGCAGCTACCTGCGCTGCTAAGCTAGAACGCTCCCCTCCAGCTAAACCTGGCGGCTGTTTACTAGCTACAGGGCTAGCCCTAAGCTCGACAGAGAGGAGACGTTCCTCAAGCTGACTCAGCCTCGCCTCAAGTGCTACAATAAAGCTACACTTTTCACAGGTCCCTGTGTCAGTAACTGAGGTCGAGGTGTAGCTAAACATCTGACATTTGGAGCAGGAAAAAATAGGAGGAGAGGAGGGGGAAGCCATGGCTAAACAGGTGCTGATAGGAGCTAAAACAGCTAAAACAAAGCAAAAACAGAGAAACTGGAAGGCAATCACCTTTTCGGTTTAGGAATCCGGTTCTTTCCGTGCGGTTCTTTTCGTCCAGTAGTTGGGTTAAGCAGCTCACCTGCTCACCTGCTCTGAGTTCAGTCCACAGTAGTGTTCAGTCTGAAGCAGTGTTCAGTCCACTGCCATGTTCAGTCCACAGTAGTGTTCAGTCCGCTGCAGTGTTCAGTCCACAGCAGTGTTCAGTCCACAGTAGTGTTCAGTCCACAGCAGTGTTCAGTCCGCTGCAGTGTTCAGTCTGCTGCAGTGTTCAGTCCACAGTAGTGTTCAGTCCGCTGCAGTGTTCAGTCCACAGTAGTGTTCAGCCCACAGTAGTGTTTAGTCCACAGCAGTGTTCAGTCCACAGCAGTGTTCAGTCCGCTGCAGTGTTCAGTCCACAGTAGTGTTCAGTCCACTGCCATGTTCAGTCCACAGTAGTGTTCAGTCCACAGCAGTGCTCAGTCCACAGTAGTGTTCGGTCCACTGCAGTGTTCAGTCCACAGTAGTGTTCGGTCCACTGCAGTGTTCAGTCCACAGTAGTGTTCAGTCCACAGCAGTGTTCAGTCCACAGTAGTGTTCGGTCCACTGCCATGTTCAGTCCACAGTAGTGTTCAGTCCACAGTAGTGTTCAGTCCACAGTAGTGTTCAGTCCACAGCAGTGTTCGGTCCACAGTAGTGTTCAGTCCACAGTAGTGTTCGGTCAACTGCCATGTTCAGTCCACAGTAGTAATCAGTCCACAGTAGTGTTCAGTCCACAGCAGTGTTCGGTCCACAGTAGTGTTCAGTCCACAGTAGTGTTCGGTCAACTGCCATGTTCAGTCCACAGTAGTGTTCAGTCCACAGTAGTGTTCAGTCCACAGCAGTGTTCGGTCCACAGTAGTGTTCAGTCCACAGCAGTGTTCGGTCCACTGCAGTGTTCAGTCCACAGTAGTGTTTGGTCCACTGCAGTGTTCAGTCTGAAGCAGTGTTCAGTCCACAGTAGTGTTTAGTCCACAGTAGTGTTCAGTCCACTGCCATGTTCAGTCCACAGTAGTGTTCAGTTCACAGCAGTGTTCAGTCCACAGTAGTGTTCAGTCCACAGCAGTGTTCGGTCCACTGCAGTGTTCAGTCCACAGTAGTGTTTGGTCCACTGCAGTGTTCAGTCTGAAGCAGTGTTCAGTCCACAGTAGTGTTCAGTCCACTGCCATGTTCAGTCCACAGTAGTGTTCAGTCCACAGCAGTGTTCAGTCCACAGTAGTGTTCTGTCCACTGCAGTGTTCAGTCCACAGTAGTGTTCAGTCCACAGCAGTGTTCAGTCCACAGTAGTGTTCGGTCCACTGCCATGTTCAGTCCACAGTAGTGTTCAGTCCACAGTAGTGTTCAGTCCACAGCAGTGTTCGGTCCACAGTAGTGTTCAGTCCACAGTAGTGTTCGGTCCACTGCCATGTTCAGTCCACAGTAGTGTTCAGTCCACAGTAGTGTTCAGTCCACAGCAGTGTTCGGTCCACAGTAGTGTTCAGTCCACAGTAGTGTTCGGTCAACTGCCATGTTCAGTCCACAGTAGTGTTCAGTCCGCTGCAGTGTTCAGTCCACAGCAGTGTTCAGTCCACAGTAGTGTTCAGTCCACAGCAGTGTTCAGTCCGCTGCAGTGTTCAGTCTGCTGCAGTGTTCAGTCCACAGTAGTGTTCAGTCCGCTGCAGTGTTCAGTCCACAGTAGTGTTCAGCCCACAGTAGTGTTTAGTCCACAGCAGTGTTCAGTCCACAGCAGTGTTCAGTCCGCTGCAGTGTTCAGTCCACAGTAGTGTTCAGTCCACTGCCATGTTCAGTCCACAGTAGTGTTCAGTCCACAGCAGTGTTCAGTCCACAGTAGTGTTCGGTCCACTGCAGTGTTCAGTCCACAGTAGTGTTCGGTCCACTGCAGTGTTCAGTCCACAGTAGTGTTCGGTCCACTGCCATGTTCAGTCCACAGTAGTGTTCAGTCCACAGTAGTGTTCAGTCCACAGCAGTGTTCGGTCCACAGTAGTGTTCAGTCCACAGTAGTGTTCGGTCAACTGCCATGTTCAGTCCACAGTAGTGTTCAGTCCACAGTAGTGTTCAGTCCACAGCAGTGTTCGGTCCACAGTAGTGTTCAGTCCACAGTAGTGTTCGGTCAACTGCCATGTTCAGTCCACAGTAGTGTTCAGTCCACAGTAGTGTTCAGTCCACAGCAGTGTTCGGTCCACAGTAGTGTTCAGTCCACAGCAGTGTTCGGTCCACTGCAGTGTTCAGTCCACAGTAGTGTTTGGTCCACTGCAGTGTTCAGTCTGAAGCAGTGTTCAGTCCACAGTAGTGTTTAGTCCACAGTAGTGTTCAGTCCACTGCCATGTTCAGTCCACAGTAGTGTTCAGTCCACAGCAGTGTTCAGTCCACAGTAGTGTTTGGTCCACTGCAGTGTTCAGTCCACAGTAGTGTTCAGTCCACAGCAGTGTTCAGTCCACAGTAGTGTTCGGTCCACTGCCATGTTCAGTCCACAGTAGTGTTCAGTCCACAGTAGTGTTCAGTCCACAGCAGTGTTCGGTCCACTGCCATGTTCAGTCCACAGTAGTGTTCAGTCCACAGTAGTGTTCTGTCCACAGTAGTGTTCAGTCCACAGCAGTGTTCGGTCCACAGTAGTGTTCAGTCCACAGTAGTGTTCGGTCAACTGCCATGTTCAGTCCACAGTAGTGTTCAGTCCACAGTAGTGTTCAGTCCACAGCAGTGTTCGGTCCACAGTAGTGTTCAGTCCACAGTAGTGTTCGGTCAACTGCCATGTTCAGTCCACAGTAGTGTTCAGTCCACAGTAGTGTTCAGTCCACAGCAGTGTTCGGTCCACAGTAGTGTTCAGTCCACAGCAGTGTTCGGTCCACTGCAGTGTTCAGTCCACAGTAGTGTTTGGTCCACTGCAGTGTTCAGTCTGAAGCAGTGTTCAGTCCACAGTAGTGTTTAGTCCACAGTAGTGTTCAGTCCACTGCCATGTTCAGTCCACAGTAGTGTTCAGTCCACAGCAGTGTTCAGTCCACAGTAGTGTTTGGTCCACTGCAGTGTTCAGTCCACAGTAGTGTTCAGTCCACAGTCGTGTTCAGTCCACAGTAGTGTTCGGTCCACTGCAGTGTTCAGTCCACAGTAGTGTTCAGTCCACTGCAGTGTTCAGTCCACAGTTGTGTTCAGTCCACAGTAGTGTTCAGTCCACAGTAGTGTTCAGTCTGAAGCAGTGTTCAGTCCACAGTAGTGTTCAGTCCACAGTAGTTTTCGGTCCACTGCAGTGTTCAGTCCACAGTAGTGTTCGGTCCAATGCAGTGTTCAGTCCACAGTAGTGTTCGGTCCACTGCAGTGTTCAGTCCACAGTAGTGTTTGGTCCACTGCAGTGTTCAGTCCACAGTAGTGTTTGGTCCACTGCAGTGTTCAGTCCACAGTAGTGTTCGGTCCAATGCAGTGTTCAGTCCACAGTAGTGTTTGGTCCACTGCAGTGTTCAGTCCACAGTAGTGTTCGGTCCACTGCCATGTTCAGTCCACAGTAGTGTTCAGTCCACAGTAGTGTTCAGTCCACAGCAGTGTTCGGTCCACAGTAGTGTTCAGTCCACAGTAGTGTTCGGTCAACTGCCATGTTCAGTCCACAGTAGTGTTCAGTCCACAGTAGTGTTCAGTCCACAGCAGTGTTCGGTCCACAGTAGTGTTCAGTCCACAGTAGTGTTCGGTCAACTGCCATGTTCAGTCCACAGTAGTGTTCAGTCCACAGTAGTGTTCAGTCCACAGCAGTGTTCGGTCCACAGTAGTGTTCAGTCAACTGCCATGTTCAGTCCACAGTAGTGTTCAGTCCACAGTAGTGTTCAGTCCACAGCAGTGTTCGGTCCACAGTAGTGTTCAGTCCACAGCAGTGTTCGGTCCACTGCAGTGTTCAGTCCACAGTAGTGTTTGGTCCACTGCAGTGTTCAGTCTGAAGCAGTGTTCAGTCCACAGTAGTGTTTAGTCCACAGTAGTGTTTAGTCCACAGTAGTGTTCAGTCCACTGCCATGTTCAGTCCACAGTAGTGTTCAGTCCACAGCAGTGTTCAGTCCACAGTAGTGTTCGGTCCACTGCCATGTTCAGTCCACAGTAGTGTTCAGTCCACAGTAGTGTTCAGTCCACAGCAGTGTTCGGTCCACTGCCATGTTCAGTCCACAGTAGTGTTCAGTCCACAGTAGTGTTCTGTCCACAGTAGTGTTCGGTCCACTGCCATGTTCAGTCCACAGTAGTGTTCAGTCCACTGCCATGTTCAGTCCACAGCAGTGTTCAGTCCACAGTAGTGTTCAGTCCACAGCAGTGTTCAGTCCGCTGCAGTGTTCAGTCTGCTGCAGTGTTCAGTCCACAGTAGTGTTCAGTCCGCTGCAGTGTTCAGTCCACAGTAGTGTTCAGCCCACAGTAGTGTTTAGTCCACAGCAGTGTTCAGTCCACAGCAGTGTTCAGTCCGCTGCAGTGTTCAGTCCACAGTAGTGTTCAGTCCACTGCCATGTTCAGTCCACAGTAGTGTTCAGTCCACAGCAGTGTTCAGTCCACAGTAGTGTTCGGTCCACTGCAGTGTTCAGTCCACAGTAGTGTTCGGTCCACTGCAGTGTTCAGTCCACAGTAGTGTTCGGTCCACTGCCATGTTCAGTCCACAGTAGTGTTCAGTCCACAGTAGTGTTCAGTCCACAGCAGTGTTCGGTCCACAGTAGTGTTCAGTCCACAGTAGTGTTCGGTCAACTGCCATGTTCAGTCCACAGTAGTGTTCGGTCAACTGCCATGTTCAGTCCACAGTAGTGTTCAGTCCACAGTAGTGTTCAGTCCACAGCAGTGTTCGGTCCACAGTAGTGTTCAGTCCACAGTAGTGTTCGGTCAACTGCCATGTTCAGTCCACAGTAGTGTTCAGTCCACAGTAGTGTTCAGTCCACAGCAGTGTTCGGTCCACAGTAGTGTTCAGTCCACAGCAGTGTTCGGTCCACTGCAGTGTTCAGTCCACAGTAGTGTTTGGTCCACTGCAGTGTTCAGTCTGAAGCAGTGTTCAGTCCACTGTAGTGTTTAGTCCACAGTAGTGTTCAGTCCACTGCCATGTTCAGTCAACAGTAGTGTTCAGTCCACAGCAGTGTTCAGTCCACAGTAGTGTTTGGTCCACTGCAGTGTTCAGTCCACAGTAGTGTTCAGTCCACAGCAGTGTTCAGTCCACAGTAGTGTTCGGTCCACTGCCATGTTCAGTCCACAGTAGTGTTCAGTCCACAGTAGTGTTCAGTCCACAGCAGTGTTCGGTCCACTGCCATGTTCAGTCCACAGTAGTGTTCAGTCCACAGTAGTGTTCTGTCCACAGTAGTGTTCAGTCCACAGCAGTGTTCGGTCCACAGTAGTGTTCAGTCCACAGTAGTGTTCGGTCAACTGCCATGTTCAGTCCACAGTAGTGTTCAGTCCACAGTAGTGTTCAGTCCACAGCAGTGTTCGGTCCACAGTAGTGTTCAGTCCACAGTAGTGTTCGGTCAACTGCCATGTTCAGTCCACAGTAGTGTTCAGTCCACAGTAGTGTTCAGTCCACAGCAGTGTTCGGTCCACAGTAGTGTTCAGTCCACAGCAGTGTTCGGTCCACTGCAGTGTTCAGTCCACAGTAGTGTTTGGTCCACTGCAGTGTTCAGTCTGAAGCAGTGTTCAGTCCACAGTAGTGTTTAGTCCACAGTAGTGTTCAGTCCACTGCCATGTTCAGTCCACAGTAGTGTTCAGTCCACAGCAGTGTTCAGTCCACAGTAGTGTTTGGTCCACTGCAGTGTTCAGTCCACAGTAGTGTTCAGTCCACAGCAGTGTTCAGTCCACAGTAGTGTTCGGTCCACTGCCATGTTCAGTCCACAGTAGTGTTCAGTCCACAGTAGTGTTCAGTCCACAGCAGTGTTCGGTCCACTGCCATGTTCAGTCCACAGTAGTGTTCAGTCCACAGTAGTGTTCTGTCCACAGTAGTGTTCGGTCCACTGCCATGTTCAGTCCACAGTAGTGTTCAGTCCACAGTAGTGTTCAGTCCACAGCAGTGTTCTGTCCACAGTAGTGTTCAGTCTGAAGCAGTGTTCAGTCCACAGTAGTGTTCAGTCTGAAGCAGTGTTCGGTCCACTGCAGTGTTCAGTCCACAGTAGTGTTCAGTCCACAGTCGTGTTCAGTCCACAGTAGTGTTCGGTCCACTGCAGTGTTCAGTCCACAGTAGTGTTCAGTCCACTGCAGTGTTCAGTCCACAGTTGTGTTCAGTCCACAGTAGTGTTCAGTCCACAGTAGTGTTCAGTCCACAGTAGTGTTCAGTCTGAAGCAGTGTTCAGTCCACAGTAGTGTTCAGTCCACAGTAGTGTTCGGTCCACTGCAGTGTTCAGTCCACAGTAGTGTTCGGTCCAATGCAGTGTTCAGTCCACAGTAGTGTTCGGTCCACTGCAGTGTTCAGTCCACAGTAGTGTTTGGTCCACTGCAGTGTTCAGTCCACAGTAGTGTTTGGTCCACTGCAGTGTTCAGTCCACAGTAGTGTTCGGTCCAATGCAGTGTTCAGTCCACAGTAGTGTTTGGTCCACTGCAGTGTTCAGTCCACAGTAGTGTTCGGTCCACTGCCATGTTCAGTCCACAGTAGTGTTCAGTCCACAGTAGTGTTCAGTCCACAGCAGTGTTCGGTCCACAGTAGTGTTCAGTCCACAGTAGTGTTCGGTCAACTGCCATGTTCAGTCCACAGTAGTGTTCAGTCCACAGTAGTGTTCAGTCCACAGCAGTGTTCGGTCCACAGTAGTGTTCAGTCCACAGTAGTGTTCGGTCAACTGCCATGTTCAGTCCACAGTAGTGTTCAGTCCACAGTAGTGTTCAGTCCACAGCAGTGTTCGGTCCACAGTAGTGTTCAGTCCACAGCAGTGTTCGGTCCACTGCAGTGTTCAGTCCACAGTAGTGTTTGGTCCACTGCAGTGTTCAGTCTGAAGCAGTGTTCAGTCCACAGTAGTGTTTAGTCCACAGTAGTGTTCAGTCCACTGCCATGTTCAGTCCACAGTAGTGTTCAGTCCACAGCAGTGTTCAGTCCACAGTAGTGTTCGGTCCACTGCCATGTTCAGTCCACAGTAGTGTTCAGTCCACAGTAGTGTTCAGTCCACAGCAGTGTTCGGTCCACTGCCATGTTCAGTCCACAGTAGTGTTCAGTCCACAGTAGTGTTCTGTCCACAGTAGTGTTCGGTCCACTGCCATGTTCAGTCCACAGTAGTGTTCAGTCCACAGTAGTGTTCAGTCCACAGCAGTGTTCTGTCCACAGTAGTGTTCAGTCTGAAGCAGTGTTCAGTCCACAGTAGTGTTCAGTCTGAAGCAGTGTTCGGTCCACTGCAGTGTTCAGTCCACAGTAGTGTTCAGTCCACAGTCGTGTTCAGTCCACAGTAGTGTTCGGTCCACTGCAGTGTTCAGTCCACAGTAGTGTTCAGTCCACTGCAGTGTTCAGTCCACAGTTGTGTTCAGTCCACAGTAGTGTTCAGTCCACAGTAGTGTTCAGTCCACAGTAGTGTTCGGTCCAATGCAGTGTTCAGTCCACAGTAGTGTTCAGTCCACAGTAGTTTTCTGTCCACAGTAGTGTTCGGTCCACTGCCATGTTCAGTCCACAGTAGTGTTCAGTCCACAGTAGTGTTCAGTCCACAGCAGTGTTCTGTCCACAGTAGTGTTCAGTCTGAAGCAGTGTTCAGTCCACAGTAGTGTTCAGTCTGAAGCAGTGTTCGGTCCACTGCAGTGTTCAGTCCACAGTAGTGTTCAGTCCACAGTCGTGTTCAGTCCACAGTAGTGTTCGGTCCACTGCAGTGTTCAGTCCACAGTAGTGTTCAGTCCACTGCAGTGTTCAGTCCACAGTTGTGTTCAGTTCACAGTAGTGTTCAGTCCACAGTAGTGTTCAGTCTGAAGCAGTGTTCAGTCCACAGTAGTGTTCAGTCCACAGTAGTGTTCGGTCCACTGCAGTGTTCAGTCCACAGTAGTGTTCGGTCCAATGCAGTGTTCAGTCCACAGTAGTGTTCGGTCCACTGCAGTGTTCAGTCCACAGTAGTGTTTGGTCCACTGCAGTGTTCAGTCCACAGTAGTGTTCAGTCCACAGCAGTGTTCAGTCCACAGTAGTGTTCGGTCCACAGTAGTGTTCAGTCTGAAGCAGTGTTCAGTCCACAGTAGTGTTCAGTCCACAGCAGTGTTTAGTCTGCTGCAGTGTTCAGTCCACAGCAGTGTTCAGTCCACA
Source organism: Lipophrys pholis (assembly GCF_963383615.2). Classification (NCBI taxonomy): domain Eukaryota; kingdom Metazoa; phylum Chordata; class Actinopteri; order Blenniiformes; family Blenniidae; genus Lipophrys; species Lipophrys pholis. The sequence goes on along the minus strand of NC_137628.1, from coordinate 34,189,631 downwards.
GTAGTGTTCAGTCCACAGTAGTGTTCAGTCTGAAGCAGTGTTCAGTCCACTGCCATGTTCAGTCCACAGTAGTGTTCAGTCCGCTGCAGTGTTCAGTCCACAGCAGTGTTCAGTCCACAGTAGTGTTCAGTCCACAGCAGTGTTCAGTCCGCTGCAGTGTTCAGTCTGCTGCAGTGTTCAGTCCACAGTAGTGTTCAGTCCGCTGCCATGTTCAGTCCACAGTAGTGTTCAGTCCACAGCAGTGTTCAGTCCACAGTAGTGTTCGGTCCACTGCAGTGTTCAGTCCACAGTAGTGTTCGGTCCACTGCAGTGTTCAGTCCACAGTAGTGTTCAGTCCACAGCAGTGTTCAGTCCACAGTAGTGTTCGGTCCACTGCCATGTTCAGTCCACAGTAGTGTTCAGTCCACAGTAGTGTTCAGTCCACAGCAGTGTTCGGTCCACAGTAGTGTTCGGTCAACTGCCATGTTCAGTCCACAGTAGTGTTCAGTCCACAGTAGTGTTCAGTCCACAGTAGTGTTCTGTCCACAGCAGTGTTCGGTCCACAGTAGTGTTCAGTCCACAGTAGTGTTCTGTCCACAGTAGTGTTCGGTCCACTGCCATGTTCAGTCCACAGTAGTGTTCAGTCCACAGTAGTGTTCAGTCCACAGCAGTGTTCGGTCCACAGTAGTGTTCAGTCTGAAGCAGTGTTCAGTCCACAGTAGTGTTCAGTCTGAAGCAGTGTTCGGTCCACTGCAGTGTTCAGTCCACAGTAGTGTTCAGTCCACAGTCGTGTTCAGTCCACAGTAGTGTTCGGTCCACTGCAGTGTTCAGTCCACAGCAGTGTTCGGTCCACAGTAGTGTTCAGTCCACAGTAGTGTTCGGTCCACAGTAGTGTTCAGTCTGAAGCAGTGTTCAGTCCACAGTAGTGTTCGGTCCACTGCAGTGGTCTGTAAAGACCAAAAGGATGGTTTAGGCTGGTGTGGGCGGAGCCAGCGAGAGCGACAGAAGTGAGACAATCCATTGTGTGTGTGGCTATAGCCCAGTTGGTTGGGTGGCTTATGGTTTAATGGCAGAGTAGCAGGTTAGAGTCCTCATTTCCCTCAGCCTATAGGCAAGACACCGAACCCCAACGGGCTCCCACTGGGCGGTTGCTGTGTCATGGAGTGATTTCAGTCATTTCTCTAACTGAAAGTCACAGTAAATAAGTACCACAGTACTCGGCCATGTTTCCTGTTTGTCATGCAAACCTCATGAACCTGAAATGTCAGCTCCCCAGTGAGATTCTCCAATTAGAAGGAACTGTTGTATAAAGTACTACGCAGGAGCAACAACTGTTAGAAAACAATGCATGTGGTTGGTAGAAGTGTGTGTTCTTCTAGCTTTAGTTCCACTGTGTTTGGACCATTGTGTACGCGTGTTGTGATGGCAGCAATAAACAACAAGTATGCAAATGTGTTACGCAACTGACAGCCAGAAATGTGGCTGTCGCTTATCCCACGTTGGCTGTCAATCAGTGAGCCGCTGTCAGCTCAGAAGGTTCCTCTTCACCAGCTCTGCTCCGCCGCCTGTTCCCAGCCCAACCAGGAACTCAGTGACGGACCTGAGCCTCCCTGACGGGTCCTCGCCGCCTCTGGCCTCCGGTGGAGGCTCCGCCCTCAGAAGGAGCTTCGTTTAGCAGACAGAGGCCCTGAGCTGGTTGGGCGACTGACAGAACTCTACCAGATCTTTGTGTTATAGCGGCTTCATTTGTGGCTGAGGTGTTGTGTTCATGTTGGTGACAGTTAAACTGAGAGTCCAGTTTGAACCTTTTCATTGGTTTAGAAATTCAGCCCAAGGCAGATTAATGTAGTGCGACAAATAAATAAGCTGACATAAGGAAAACTTTCCATTCAAACGTTTCCTGGTTCCATCTGAAAACTTCATTCAAATCCAGCTGTCTTATCTTCATCATTTACTTCCAGACCGGCTTTAATCAAGTAGCAGCTGAAAGTTCAAATCAACTAAATGGTGCGTTCTAATGCGTTCTGGAGTACTGAATACTACATTGTGAGATTTTCTGGAAATTTACTTTTCTCCCTGACATTTTTGCTGATGATTCCTCTATCCTTTCTTACTTTGTTTAAATGTTATCTTCTTTTATTTTAAGGTAATAGCTTCTTGTACCCGTACTCTTACCCGTACCCTTACCCATAACCGTACCCGTTCTCGTACCCGTACCCATACCCATAGCCATACCCGTACCCGTACCCGTACCCGTACCCGTACCCGTACCCGTACCCGTACCCGTACCCGTACCCGTACCCGTACCCGTACCCGTACCCTTACCCGTACCCATACTCTTACCCGTACCCGTACCCGTACCCTTACCCGTACCCTTACCCATAACCGTACCCGTTCTCGTACCCGTACCCATACCCATAGCCATACCCGTACCCGTACCCGTACCCGTACCCGTACCCGTACCCGTACCCATACCCATACCCGTACCCGTACCCGTACCCGTACCCATACCCGTACCCGTACCCGTACCCTTACCCGTACCCATACTCTTACCCGTACCCGTACCCATACTCTTACTCTTACCCTTACCCATAACCGTACCCGTTCTCGTACCCGTACCCATACTCATAGCCGTACCCGTACCCGTACCCGTACCCGTACCCGTACCCGTACCCGTACCCATACCCATACCCATACCCATACCCGTACCCGTACTCTTACCCGTACCCATACCCTTACCCTTACCCGTATCCTTTCTCGTAGTCGTACCTGTACCCATACCTGTACCAGTACCAGTACCTGTACCTGTACTTGTACCTGTACCAGTACCAGTACTTGTACCTGTACCTGTCTCCCCTCACTCCAAACTTCACTCCATGTCCTTGTTTGTTCCCCCTGTAGTTCCACGTTGCTTCTATCTGCAGCCTAAACTGAGCAGCTGTAAACTCTGAACTGTGAAATAGTTTCTTTTCTCCTCTTCTTAGTTTTTAATAGAATATTAGATCTTATGTGTTCTCTGCAGGCCTCCTGTAGCTCAGTCCAACACTTTACTACGTCACAGTCACACTGAATTAAACTGCTGAGGGAACAAACAGGATCATCTAGATTTATATCTTCAATGAAAACATGAATGATGTGTAGAATCAAACATGTGTCAACATGTTGGAGATGAAAAGGAGATGATAGGTTTATAGAGTTAAAACCACCTGTGTGGATTCTGCAGATAGAATTCTTCTTCATCTTGGAAAGAAAAGTCCTCTAAATTCCTCCTCTCTGCTTCAGCATTTGAACGCATCAGGATGAGTCCGAGAATTATGAACCAATCAGAGGCCTCCTTTCAAAAGGTATAAACCACATAAGCAGGGTGACTGTCAAGTTCCTGTGGGAAAAACTACCTTTGGTCGAAACGTCCTGTCCTACAAAGGCAGTGTCCAGTGGAACCGTTTGCCCACTCCAGTGAGGGAATCCCCCAGCTTCCAGTGGAACAGTTTGTCCACTCCAGTGAGGGAATCCCCCAGCTTCCAGTGGAACGTTTGCCCACTCCAGTGAGGGAATCCCCCAGCTTCCAGTGGAACCGTTTGCCCACTCCAGTGAGGGAATCCCCCAGCTTCCAGTGGAACAGTTTGTCCACTCCAGTGAGGGAATCCCCCAGCTTCCAGTGGAACAGTTTGCCCACTCCAGTGAGGGAATCCCCCAGCTTCCAGTGGAACCGTTTGCCCACTCCAGTGAGGGAATCCCCCAGCTTCCAGTGGAACCGTTTGCCCACTCCAGTGAGGGAATCCCCCAGCTTCCAGTGGAACAGTTTGTCCACTCCAGTGAGGGAATCCCCCAGCTTCCAGTGGAACAGTTTGCCCACTCCAGTGAGGGAATCCCCCAGCTTCCAGTGGAACAGTTTGTCCACTCCAGTGAGGGAATCCCCCAGCTTCCAGTGGAACAGTTTGCCCACTCCAGTGAGGGAATCCCCCAGCTTCCAGTGGAACCGTTTGCCCACTCCAGTGAGGGAATCCCCCAGCTTCCAGTGGAACCGTTTGCTCACTCCAGTGAGGGAATCCCCCAGCTTCCAGTGGAACCGTTTGCCCACTCCAGTGAGGGAATCCCCCAGCTTCCAGTGGAACCGTTTGCCCACTCCAGTGAGGGAATCCCCCAGCTTCCAGTGGAACCGTTTGCCCACTCCAGTGAGGGAATCCCCCAGCTTCCAGTGGAACAGTTTGTCCACTCCAGTGAGGGAATCCCCCAGCTTCCAGTGGAACAGTTTGCCCACTCCAGTGAGGGAATCCCCCAGCTTCCAGTGGAACAGTTTGTCCACTCCAGTGAGGGAATCCCCCAGCTTCCAGTGGAACAGTTTGCCCACTCCAGTGAGGGAATCCCCCAGCTTCCAGTGGAACCGTTTGCCCACTCCAGTGAGGGAATCCCCCAGCTTCCAGTGGAACCGTTTGCCCACTCCAGTGAGGGAATCCCCCAGCTTCCAGTGGAACAGTTTGCCCACTCCAGTGAAGGGATTTCATTGATAGAGTAGTTTTGATCCCAGTGTTCCATTTAAATGTGAAGTCACTGTCTTTTTTTTTTTTGTGATCCCTCTATTTCTTGTCTTGTGTGTCATCCTGTGTATATTGTCCTGTGACTTGCCTTGTCTTATTGTTACGTGTGACATTGTTTACATCAGCCTGTCGAGGGACAACAGATGGAAATTAGCCTATGGCTATAATCTGACATATGTACATAAGTTATATGTTCATTAAAATGTACGGTTACTATTTAAATAAATAAATGGTATCAATTGACCAATCACGTTGCTCATTTCTGGGCGTGATACAAACAGGAAGTCAGTTGTGAGTTGTGTACTCGAGATAGTAATTAGCTATATTTCAGTGAAAAACTATGTTGAAGAAGGGAGACATGGACAACATGCAGGGCTCGGTCCTCCAGGACCAGAGTTTGACACCCCTGTTTTAGAGGCTTTGAGCAACACGCCCACTATTTTTCTCGGTCCAGATGACGGCTGGACGGCTCGCTGCCTGAAACCATGCCTGAGAACCTCTGAGACCCTGAGAATCACCGTCTGCAAAGACCAGGATGATTATTTCTCATTAAGTTGACAGATAATGACAACAAATATCATCCCGTCTTCCCTAAAGTCTAACGGTCACCCTGTTTTAACAAACCAGCACAGCAAACAACCTGCAACAAGCGTTAAAGTCCCAGGAGAAGGGAGTGAAAAGGGACGGTCGGAGGTGACTAAGTGCTGGTCCGGCCTGCAGATTCATGGACAGCGACACTCTGTGATGGATCACCTCTTCAGTCCAGCTTCTCTTAGTGTTCTCCTGAAGTCACCCTTGAAGCTGCAGTGCGACTCTGACACCGAGAGACAAACTCACAGTGTTCACCACCATGAACAGTGAGGACAATGTCCTGGATTGTGTCGGTCAGAGGCCAGTTGGCCTCACTCTTCTTCTACAGGTTCTCTATGAGACACTCTGTCAGCACTACAGTCACTCCAGGTAAAGACGTCTCTGGTCGCAAACTGTCACGTCATAGCAAATGAAGAGTAGAACTGTGACTTAGACAGCTTTCGGTAGAAGTTTAGGCATTTAATGAGACATGGAAGTGACACAAGGAATCCAGAAGGTGACAAGCAGGTGTTGAACTCAGTGTGTGGTGATGCAATTGTTTTAATGAAATTAATCATTCCACTGTTAACTGTGTGACGTCTGGGACAAAACGAAGCTTCTTCAGTCGAAGATCGTGTTGGAAAATGATCACATGCAAGCAGGTGTCCTGTTTGTTTTTTACTGAGAAGAAAATTTACATTTGAACACTTTCTGTTATTAAACTCCTCCGGATCCACGACTTTCATAGTTAAAAAGGAAAAAATGTTAAACTGGAGTTTAGAAAGAAAGTAAAACCTTGAGGACACCATCTTACAGCTCATGTTTTTCTGACCTTAACACAAATGATCACATTTATTAGTTTTAGTTTAATCATCAATTAAAAATACAAATATTAATCTTACAGTACCACTTTGCACCACAAGGTGGGGTTGTGAGTACGCTGACTTGTGCCATTAGAATAACATGTGGAAGCCTGTTGATCTTAAAACTGTTTGATTTCTTCCAAAGGATTTTATGATGATGTGTTTTTGTATGTTTTTTTTGGACGATTGTCTGTGTGAGTGGAGCCCAGAAAGAATAAGTAGCACGTCTGTCAATCCTAATGGGGACTCCACAAGACAAATGAGCAAAAACTAAAGTGTGGAGAAAAAAAGCTTTCAGCCGTATTGCATATTTGCTTTAAATGCAGCATTTGGGAAAGACTTGGTTCCAGGTTTCTGAGCTGTATTTGCTGACGTTAACAAGACATTTCTGCCTTAACATCAAGCAGAAGTCATCACAGAAAAGAAATAACCATTCCGTTCAGGAGAGTGACAGCAGACTGCATGATCTGTTCAATTTGCACACTATAATCCAGCTGACATCCCATCAGCAGAGTGCATTACCAGCACAATGTGCTGTTTTTGTCAACCAGCCAGAAGCAAAAGTATGGAGTGACACAGTAAGCCAAAGACTCTTTTGTCTCATGAACACTTGAGGTTTTTGCAGAACTGACAAAGGAAGCTCTGCACATTTGGCTGCCGCCGCATCTCACACTGATTAGGGAACGAAAAAAGAAGGAAAACTACAACAGCTCCTCCTCTAAAGTTGAAGAGCTGCCTATATCGAGTCCGTTTTAGCAACGCCATGACTTGAATGCAGTGGACTCAGGAGTGATCTCAGCCAGCCGGCACTGTGACGACCTGATGGGAAGCTCTCCTGCATGGAGCGGCGGCCCAGAGTCCTCCTGACTATCAGCAGCTGCTGGAAACACTCGGCTCACATTATCGGTACCAAAGGAGGTTCAAGCACCTATTAAAACCACAGTTCACTTCCTTTTTCCACAAGCACTGTGCATGTTGAATTACTGTCCAATAAAATCCTGAGATATTGGAATACTTCTTATGGTACTTGGTTAACCGTATTTTATCAGCAACTTCATGCAGAAACCCGGGGTTCACTGTTTTTCCTGCCATTGTATGAACTGTATTGTTGGAACTGGATTGAATGTGTGCTTACTGAGCTGCTGAGGCAATTTATGGAGTGAGTGATTTTAAAAACATCTGTCTATTTGATGCCACAATTTCCAATCATCACTCACAATGGGCCAAAGCAGATAAAAAAAACAAAACAGAGGCGACATGAATAAAAGATTGAGTGAGAGAAAGGAGATTGAAAAAGAGTGAGCAGTGTTACTGAGTGCATAATGTTTGCATTCTGGAAAGATGTGGACGTCCGCTCAGCATAAAATTTAAAACGACACGGTGATTAACAGAAGCAGCGGCAGCATACGGCTCCACGGTGGTAAACCGAGGACGACGCCTCCTCGGAGCTCCAGCTCTTTGTGTGCACAGTGTGTGTTCACAAATATACACAGCATCCTCACACTCACTCAGCCACACACACACACACAAAGGCTCATTAACACACTCCTCTCTGAACATACACACTTTAATGAAGAGTTTGCAAACACAATGGGGCGGCCACAAGGTATCCGTCTTTCAGCAGTTTTCTTAGTGACACATGTAAAATTCTTTGCTTTGGGTTTCTGGTTTCTGCTCTCCGTCGTCTCCCACTGATCAATTCTTAGCAAAATGTAAAGGAAAGATCGTGAACATCCTTCAGCTTCAGAAGAAGAGTTGGATCACTGTGGATAGAGCCGGACCCAAACCAGGCGTGGACATTTCTATAAAAGTGGCCAGGACCACACCTCTCCAGCTGAGTGTTCTACTTCACTTTCTCATCCACTTTTACTTTCAATTTCAATTTGACCTGATTTCTCAGCAGTTTGACCTTTTCACATGTTTGATTGATCGATTAGTGACGTGATCGGCTCCAGCAGCCTGGATCCAACCACGGTTCAGTCTGCAACTCGAGATGAGCTGGAAGTCAGCTCACCCTGCCAACATGGAGGGAGGAGAGAGGGAGGGAGGGAGGGAGGGAGGGAGGGAGGGAGGGAGGGAGGGAGGGAGGGAGGGAGGGAGGGGGGATGATGGATGGAGTGATGGATGATGGATGGAGGGATGACTGGTGGATCATTCATCCTTCAGTTATCCTCTCATAAGTTTCTATAGGAACTAAAACATGTTTTTTCAAACCGTTGACCTTGTCGTAATTTGTTTAGTCTTCACATTGAGGGGTAAAAGTAACAGATTACAAGTACATGGCAGGAGCTTTTATGGCTGCAACAACTGTTTTTTTTGTTTTTTCTTTCTCAGTGATGTGATCTAACTCACACTGGGCACATCTTGCTCCAGGCAAAACTACATCCTTCCTGTTTGTGACAGTCTGGACAAAAGTAACAACAAAAAAATAGTTTTTTCTGTATTTTTGTAATCAATAACTTTGATATTTGGAAATAAAAACAAAACAAGTTTTATTTATTTTCACCAATTACTGTGGTGAAACTTCCACAGGAGAACTGATTGATTGTGTCTTTAAATGTGGTCAAACAGTCGCTTAACTTCAAGAGGGTTCTGACTGAAGGAATTTTACTCGAGTATTTCTAACAATAATTTCACTTGTAATCAGACCCAATGAAATCAATGTTACTGTGTTTTACTTTGAAAAGAAATTGTCTTGACTCGGGGAGTCATCATAACTATTTCAGCCCCAGCTAAAAGGAGTTTGCCGTGCAGGATGAGGATGAGGATGTTCTGCCTGGGAACCTTCGGCCTTGGCTGTTGGTGTGACGGTGACCTTGTGTCGACAGAGGAAACCCTCTGGTGTCCAGGAGAAACCTGAGGGGCCGTCAGACCTCCAGAGATCTGATACGTGCTGCTGCTGCTGCTCCATTTTGAAGAAAAGGGGGGAAACACACCATCAACCAACAGGGCCTGAAGCTCAAAGCCCTCCGGTGACGACAGGAGAGAAAACCACCTTCTTATTGAAGTAGATTTTCTGTTCTGCTCAGGGACAGCTCAGGGGACAGATAGCTAAATATACATACAGATATATAGCACCTCCTGTTCCTCTGAATCATTCAGGGACCCTTTGCCAACGTGGCCCTTGCTCACTGCATGACACACTGATTATCTGGCCTCAGCAGTTAATATATAAAGATCATGGATCTCATTAACACTCTGTGGCGTGCATTCCTTTATACTTTGCATTAGTGTTGTTCCGATACCAACTTTGTGTCCCGATGCCGATACCGATACCCGGTTGCATAGTATTGGCCGATATCGATACTTGCCGATACCAATACTTGCCTATATCGCAGTGTTTAAAAAAGATATGGCCTGTTTTTCTTCCTATTCTTAAGAACTGCATCCTCACTTGGTTGTATAAATCATTGCTATCATGGCTTCATCTGGCTGCTTGATCCTTTGTGAAACAGGACAAAAACACCAACACAGTAAATGTAGGACTACTTTTTTATTTCCTACCTGGTATGGGTGGAACTGAAAAAATCATCAACTTTGAGTTTTTGCTCAAAAATGCCAAAAAATAGTGCAATATCCATGTACCGGTAAATACAGGTAAAACAGTAGTGCAACCGCAGTTAAATTTAAATTAAAATAACAAATAATATAGATATGAGGCTTTCCTTGGCACTGAATACGTCACCATACATGGATCAGGAGTCAGGGCAGCAGTCAGTGAGAGGCGGCAGAGAGAAAAACACGGCACTGCGTATCGGCGAGTTAATAGTTTGTACCTGCCGATACCGATTCCAGCTTTTAGTGTGGTATCCCCCCCCCCCGATACTGGTATCGGCACAACGCTACTTTGCATGTTGTTATGTTGGTGTTTGCCTCCTTCTGATGCTCCTGGTGCTCTGCAGAGCGAGGTCAGAGCAGCTCAGACATTCAACCTTCTCAATCTGTCCTCTCAGGCTGATTGCTCAGAAGAAGTATTTATGGTAAAACAGGACTGGGGTCCAAAATGTTCCAGAACAGCTTCAGTCCATCGTGTCCTGCTGCCATTTAAGATGACGAGATTAATTCTGCTCCTTATTAAGTTGGTTTGAACCGAGGAGAACAGGTCGAGTAGTCCAGACCACAAAGTGCCTCACAAACCAGCCGCACAAGCAAGCGTACTATTAATAACACGTAAACACACATGCATGAGTCCAGAAGGTAGGGGATTTACGGATCACTGTCTCAGATTAAGTTGACGGTTTATAAAGCTGTCTGACCACCGCTGCCAGTCCTCACTCCCCTCTCTCTTTATGCCATCATGTCTCAGATTTTTCAATTTTATTCCTTCTCTTGTGTGACTTGACTGCAGAATATCATCCGTAGCCAAAAGAGAACATAAAACATATTACCACTCCAGTCTTCCCCACAACTTTGGCTTCATGTGTGGTCACACAAAGGATTTCCAGCTGAAGCTTTCCTTCTCCCTTCTCTCCCTTCTCTCCCTTCTCTCCATTCTCTCCATTCTCTCCATTCTCTCCATTCTCTCTCTGTATTCTGTACAGAATGAACAAGCTTTTCGTGGCTCACTTGTATTTTTGTTTACATATATTAAATACCAGATGGTACAATTAAGCTACAGACATTAACATCATCAACTGCCAGAGGTCTGCAGCACTGTAACACACACACACACACACACACACACACACACACACACACACACACACACACACACACACACACACACACACACACACACACACACACGACACTTCATGTGTACAATGTCTCATTTACTTTCTAACTCTCGTAAGGTAAGGACTACTTCTTTTCATACTCAATAATTTCACTTGTCTGACTTTCCCTGGCAACTATAAAAACTATTTATATCTAAACCAATAATGAGCATTCACAAGCTGCTCTGCTTCATATTACTGAAGCAAACCCAAAGTCTCCACAGCTGAAACTCAATTCAATTCAATTCAGCTCAACTTTATTTATAGAACACCAAACACAACAGTCATTTCTAGGAGCTTTTAACAGAGAAAAGAGAAAAACCCAACAAATCCACATGAGCAGCAGATTAATTTGTGACTGTGGAAAGAAAAACTCCTCTAACAGGAAGAACCTTTGTAGAACCCAGATTCAGAGGTGGAGGCTTTCTGCTATCTGGTTGGGGGGGGGGGGGGGGGGGGGGCAGAGACAGAGACAGATTGGGGGGGTACAAACCTTGGTTTGGGTACTTGAAAGTGTCTTGAAGCAGTCCTCACTGTAGCTTCAGTAAATAGAAAAGTCTTGAGTAGAACCTTAAAAGTAGAGACTGTTTCAGCCTCCCTAACTGAAACTGGATCTGGTTCCACATCAGAGGAACCTGAAAGCTGAAAGCTCTGCCTCCATTCTACTTTTAGAAAAGCTAGGAACCTCCAGTAAGCCAGCACTGTGAGAACCAAGAGTTCTTCTGGGGAGATCTGGGACCAGCAGTTCTTTAAGATCTGATGGAACCTGGTTGTTCAGAGCGTTCTAAGTTAGAGGGAGGATTTTAAATTCTCTTCTAGATTGAACAGGGAGCCAATGAAGCGAGGTTAGTATTGGAGTGAGCTGATCTCTGATGCTGGTTCTTGTCACGACTCTGGCTGCAGCATTTTGAACCAGCAGTTATTGTTTCACCCTGATAATAGGGAGTTACAATAGTTACTCTGGAAGTAACTAATGATGGATTACTTTTTCAGCTTCACTCTGAGTCAGCATGTTTCTAATGTTGGAAATATTACGGAGGTGAAAAAAGGCAGTCCTGCAGATTGTTTAATGTGGAGTTGAAGGATAAATCCTGGTCCAAAAGAACTCCCAGGTTCCTCACAGTGGTACTGGAGGACAAAGTAATACCATCTAGTGGTACTAGATCTTTAGATCATTTCTCTTTCACATGATCTGGGCCAAATATAATAATTTCAGTTTTATCAGAGTTCAGGAGCAGGAAATTACAGCTCATCCAACCTTTATGTCTTCAAGACGGCTTCTAGTTTAGAACGTTGGTTATTATCCTCTGGTTCCATAGATAAATAGATTTGTTTGTCATCTGCATAACAATGGAAGTTAATGGAGTGTTTTTTAATAATATTCCCTACAGGAAGCATGTATAAAGTAAAAAGTAAAGGACCTAAGACAGAACCCTGTGGAACTCCATGTTTAACTTCAGTCTGGACTGAAGAGTTATCATGAACATGAACGAAGTGGAACCTGACTGATAAATATGATCCAAACCAATATAGTGCTGTACCTTTAAGCCCAATGATGAGTTCTAGTCTCTGTAGTAGGATGTTCTGATCAATAGTATCAATGTTCTGATCAATAGTATCAATGTTCTGATCAATAGTATCAATGTTCTGATCCATAGTATCAATGTTCTGATCAATAGTATCAATGTTCAGATCCATAGTATCAATGTTCTGATCAATAGTATCAATGCTCTGATCAATAGTATCAATGTTCTGATCAATAGTATCAATGTTCTGATCCATAGTATCAATGTTCTGATCAATAGTATCAATGTTCTGATCAATAGTATCAATGTTCTGATCAATAGTATCAATGTAGCACTGAGCTCTAACAGGACCAGAACAGAGACCAGTTCTTTGTCTGAGGCCAAGAGAAGATGATCAATAACTCTGATCAGAGAGTCTCTGAGCTCTGATTAATCTAAAACCGACTGGAAAGACTCAAATAAGTTATTTTTGATTAAATGGTCACGTAAATGACTTGTAAACACTTCCTGTAGGATTTTAGAAATAAAGGAAGGTTGAATATTGATACTCAGTGACTGAAACTACTTCCTGTAGGATTTTAGAAATAAAGGAAGGTTGGATATTGATACTCAGTGACTGAAACTACTTCCTGTAGGATTTTAGAAATAAAGGAAGGTTGGATATTGACCTGTAACTTGCTAAGACATCTGGGTCAAGGTTGTTTTTTAAGAAGAGGTTTAACAACAGCAATCTTAAAGACTTGTGGTACATAACCTGTTATTAGAAATATGTTGATCTGATCTAGTATTGATGTACTAATCATGGGGAAAATATCTTTAAACAGTTTAGTGTGGATTGGATCCAGCAGGCAGGTTGTTGGTTTAGATGAAGCCACGATTGAGGAGAACTCAGGGACTTCTATAGGGTGGAACCTGGATAACTGGAAATCAGGCTCCACTAACTAGTCTGAAGATGTGGTTGATCGATCTGAGATTGCACTGGACAGTGAGTCTTTAATTTGATCCCTAATAGTTAGGATTTTGTCATTAAAGAAGTTTACAAAGTCATTACTGCTCAAAGTTAAAGGGATATGAGGTTCTACAGAGCTGTGACTTTTTGTCAGCCTGGCTATAGTACTGAAGAGAAATCTAGGATTCTTCTTGTGTTCTTCTATTAAGGAGGAATAGGAGGTATTTCGGGATTTTTTATAGATTAAGAAACTATCTCTCCAGGCTGTTCAAAATACTTCTAATAAGTACCATTTCTTCTCCAATTTATGTGCAGATTTCTTTAACGTTCTCATGATCATTATACCATGGAGCTGTCCTCCTCTGAGTTGTTGCTTCTATCTTCAAGGGAGCAATGGAATCAAAACTCAGAAGTGCTGCTGGATTCTAAATAAACACACAATGAAAGAAAGAGGCAAAGTTTGTGCAATCCAAACAGAGAGAATGTGGTCTATAAGAAGGTTCTCTGTCAACAGGTGGGTGTGATACCTGATGGATATAAAAGGAACCTCTGACCTTTAATGATCATGCAGCCACCCGCCACTAGTCGGCGCCACAGTGCATCAGACAGGATCCCTCCTCCCTCTCACAGTCTCCAATAGCCAAGGGTGGGAAGTTAAAGAGATGTCCTCTGGAATTCTTAGCTTTTAGCTTCGGGTGGATCTTTTTCCTCCCGGAGACAAATTCAAGTTCGTTAAAAGTTTTGTTTAGTCTGCAGAGAAATTAGTCTTGGAGAAACATGGCAGTTCTCGCTGGAGCGTCTCTATTTGTCTCCAGCTTGTCCTTGTTGGTTTTGCCAATAAACACCACCTTTTCCCCAAAGTGCATCCATCAATCCTTCTTCTAGTCATCCTGTTCAGTGTAGCAAGCTGCTGGAGCCAATCCCTGTTAACTGTGGGTGAGGACAGGTTTACCTGGACAGGTGTGGACTGGTTCACCTGGACCAGTGAGGACAGGTTCACCTAGACAGGTTCACCTGGATAGCTTGCCAGTCATACTTTTCCACAAAGTATGATATTGTAAATAAGGTAGCATCTATTCTGTCGTCTCTACGATTTGATTGTTTGGCCATAGTTCTAAGTTTGCAGGTGTTTTTTACAGACGGCTGATTGGATGCTGCCGTTACTCACTACTACCACCTAATGCAGAGTACATATACAGACTTTGCTTTTCTGATTTATTACTTTCGACATGAACGCTGGGGTGAAGTTTATGTATGTATGTACTGTATGTATGTACAACAGGCTAGTTAGCATTGATATGAGCTAATGGCTAACATGCTTGCAATGCTAATTTGGTTCTGCCAAAAAATGTGATGTTGCTGAAACTCTGCGCTCTACCGAGTGAAGTTCTAGTTTCTTCATTTTGTTCTGATTCACATTTTGTGCAACTTCCCACCTTTTCTTGAATTGATTGTTTTCTCCAACCAACGTTTTTGCTCCGTTGCCCTTGACAACCAGCCACCTTTGATTGTTCATCCATAGGGCTGTGTGGTCACGGTGTGTGAGCGCCGTTCACCTTGTTTCCTCCCTGTGGGAGTGTGACGTGTCCGGACACGACCACGAGTCCCTGGAGGCCAGACGCAGTGAAGAGCTTCAGATGAGGAAGAAGCAGGTTGTGACGGAGTTCAGGAGACACGTGACGAGTTATTCCCATTCATTAGGTAGCAGTGACTCACAGCGAGCGTTGAGATCCAGCTGTGATGAGCAGAAGCAGATGTTAGAGCGGCTGCACACTGCAGAGCCACGAGGTTTGGCAAAGTTCACCTCTGACCTCTGACCCTCAGACCGGACCGCAACCCACCGAAACACATCCACATTCAGAAACACACACTCACACACAAATGTTGATGTTATTCCATGTTATTCCATTGTTTTTCTTTTGTTTTGTTTTGTTTTCTTCAAACACATGAGAAATACTAAAGTTTCAGTATTTTCACGTGTTATTTGATATTATATTCCTATTTCCTGTTTTATGCATGCAGCCTGTCAATGTTTGTAAGCTGAAAGTCAGAAATATCCAAATGAAATATGAAAGAAGGATCAAAACGCAGCGCAGCACTGTATGGGCTGTATTTACACTCTACTTTTCAAGCCTGTTTTGAGGTGGAATTGCAGCATTCTACTTTGTTTTACTGAATACAGGTTATGTTGTAGTTTATTATACTTCATATTTTTGTCAAGCTGTTCCACTTTTAAGTGGGATTCATGTTGCAAGTTTACATTTTTTTTCTCATACTTTAAGGATCCTGATCGCACGCACAAGACGTGCGATCAGGATCCTTAAAGAACAAACTCACAATCCAAACTTTGTATTGATAAATGACCTGTGGTTGTTTTGTTGTGTGTTGTTTTTGCAGTATCTGTCATGATTTTGTCATGCTCAGTGTATATTGTTTTTACTAACTAAAGCTCTGAATAATTCCCCAAAACACAGCTCATAGTTATTGTGTATTGTTGACTGCAGTTATACACATGTCAACTACAAACTGTATATTAAGATGTATAAAACTTCTTCTTCTGTGTTTTGTGGTTGAACCATTTAAAATGTTCAGACTCATTGATGATTAACTATTTCACTCCGACTGTTTGTAGTTTGAACAAAGTGACCTGAAACTCACTCTGACCTCTGACCTTCTTCTCTTTGTGTCTCTCTGTCTGTGTCTCTCTCTCCCTCTCTCTCTCTCTCCCTCCCTCTCTCTCTCTCGCTCTCTCTCCCTCCCTCTCTCTCTCTCTCTCTCTCTCTCTCTCTCTCTCCCTCTCTCTCTCTCTCTCTCTCTCTCTCTCTCTCTCTGTCTGCCTCACTCCCTCTCTCTCTCTCTCTCTCTCCTCTCTCTCTCTCTCTCTCTCTCTCTCTCTCTCTCTCTCTCTCTCTCTCTCTCTCTCTCTGCAGCTGTACAGCAGCATGCCTGTATGTTTGCCAGCAGTACAAGCAGAAGCATTATGGAAGTGAAAGAGCGACGCCCGTACTGCTCACTGACCAAGAGCCGGAAGGACCGAGAGGGAGCGTACGCTGGTGAGACGCTTCATCCATCCATCCATGCATCCCTCCATCCATCTCTTCCATCTTATCCTTTCCCGGGTGGTGGGGGTGTCAGTCTGAGCACCGTCACCCAGATCACATTGACCCATTAAGAACCTTCCTGCAGGTGGAGAGCCCACAGGAAGGTGGAGAGCCCACAGGAAGGAGGAGAGCCCACAGGAAGGTGGCGCCCAGCGGGGGACTTGAGCTGTTCATGTGTTCACCCTGTCATAGTTTACTCCTGGATTTACTGTCTCATTTATCACATTGAAATCTGATCACCTACATGAGTAACCTTCATCCATTCATCCACGTTTAACAGGAAAGTCCAGCACGGCCAACAACTTCTGCCAAGTCTGAAACCTTTCTACCTCACATGATGACAGAGTTCAGTTTCCAAACGGTGCTTCAGATGTAAAGCCGGTAGATCTGACTCACTTCAGACGAGGAGCTTTAATACAGCCAGACCAGTGAAAGGATGTAAATAGCAAGACTTTTTGTCATTGTTGACATGCATGAGAACAAAATGAACAAACTCCACATTTCCTTAAAACATCTTCAGGGACAACCTGAGAAGACAAATGTCTGAGCTTTCTCCTCCTCCTTCAAACTGGCTCGTTCCTTTTTAATCTTTCATGAGGATGTTTCAGTGGCATCAGTAATGTTACACGGAATACTACATATACTGCCAACACCACCTTGTGGTGCCAAGCGGTATTGCATGCCGGGATGATCTTGGGCTACATGAAGCCAACTCGCTTTCTTCTTGTAACTGCAGCAAAAAACCGAAATATTTGTCAAATGACCTCAATACCAATTATTTTAGGTTAAAAACATTACTAATGTCACGGATTTAAGCAGCGCCAGCTGACAAAGAGAAAGTTATACAGTAAGAGAGAGACGTGTGTCTTAGCAGCGCTGCTTCCCTCAAGGCTTATTTGTGTTGTACATGAGAAAGGTCCTGGGCGATTTTTCCACCTGGCCTGAGGCTTTATAGTGGCAGAGAGGAAAGAAAAGTCTTCTGTGGAGCAACATACATTTATGGAGCTGATCTCCAGGAGCCGGAGCATATTGACTGCTCTCCGGGCAGCAGGGGAGTTAGGGCCAGATGAGGAAGGTGAGAATCCTCCTGCTGGCAGCCGCGGAGACGTCTCCTCCACCACTAAATCATCGGCTCTCATAAATGTAGTCCACATGTGGGGAGGATCACCTTCCTTCTCTCATTACGGTCTCCAACCGGACTCCGACTCCAACTGTTGATCCGTGCCGTCTTTGGCTGGTGGCTGGTTGGATTACAGTACCAGCGCCGGCACGGAGCAAACATCTGGAAGCCATCAGTGTAGCTTTTCTTTCCTGCTCTGACCTGCGGAGGCACTGAGAGATGATTCTCTGTAAAGAGCCCATAAAGGCAGAGGTCGGGGCCACAGGTTCAAAGTCTGCAAACTCCTCGGGGCATGCTTCGTCTTTCAGAAGTTGGAATGATGCATGAGCTTTTCCATCAGGCTGAGGATCGACTCAGACGCGATTCACTGGTTCGGAATCAAACTGGGGTTTGGAGTGACGAGCTGGAGAGTCAATAGAGAATCAAAGCCAGTCGGTGGAAGCCATAAAGTACCAGGGCCTCGTCCCCGGTCACACCGCACCATGTTTCTATTGCTGCAATTGGAGTTTTTGGAGTTTTAGTTTTATTTCAGTTGCATTCATACAAAGCAGCAAACAAGAACATTATTACAAAAAAATTACTTTTGATTACCATCTGGTATGTTATTATTCATCACACAGAACATAATTTTGAATGTTTTTAAATATATAATATCCAGAAATTGTAATATGGATGATTGTATGAAAAGTTGATTGGTGGAATCCCGGTATCCAGCTCTATTTATGATCCTAATCTCGCTTTTCTGGTCTTTGATTATTGGATCCAAGTTAGTTTTATTTGTATTTCCCCATTTTTCTACCCAATGTGTCATCTAAGGCAGCACAAGTGAACAGTATAATAAATGGAGATATTCTTTATTCAGTTAGTCTCTGGTTTTGTAAAGAACTGAAATAGATGTTCGCCAGGACAGCTACGAAGGAGATGCTGGTGTGGGAAGGAGGAGGAAGGGGCTGAAGATGTTTAAATGGGTTTCTAAAGGGAACGGGACAATTGGGGAAAGTAGAGAGCGATGGGAAACAATGCAGATAGAAAAGACCAGCAGATGGGGAAAAGCAACTTTGTGCTGTTAAACCGAAAAGAAGAACATTTTGTTCGGGTTTTTAACATCTGCTGTGACAAGAGGACGCTGGAGGAAACCAGTCACCAGCTAACAGGGAAACCAGTTAATCCAAAACACCACAGCTCGGAGAGCTCCTGATACCCGTAGCGTCACTCCACAAAAATACCTGCAGCTCGTCGCTGCTCCACTGGTTGATTTCTGCACATCTATCTGTTTTGGAGCGTTTTTATTGTGATCGGGCGCTTATCATCGCTGGGAACCTCGGTCTAGCAGGTACCTGGAAAGTACCTGGAAAGTACCTGGTTGCGGGGACTGTCTCGTAGTGCAAAAGAGTCAAAGTCGAGTGAAGTGAGGCTGAGTAGGGACGAGTGGAGAAGTGCCTTAGGAGATGCTGCATGCTGATAGTTTCTCTCAGGCATGACGTTGATTTGTCCTCTAGTTCTCATTGGTTTATCAACCTGTTATATTCAAGAAGCACTCACATCTGGATTTTAGAGCATCTTCCTCCCACTTAAACTGAAACACACGATGCTGAAAGCCAAGGCAATGTTTCACAGGAATAGTCTTCAGCTATGAGACCAATAACTGATCTGTAATTATTGATTATGCGTGTTTGTTGTGTTGCGTTTGTGTGTCCGTCAGGTTCCTC
Organism: Lipophrys pholis; assembly: GCF_963383615.2. Classification (NCBI taxonomy): domain Eukaryota; kingdom Metazoa; phylum Chordata; class Actinopteri; order Blenniiformes; family Blenniidae; genus Lipophrys; species Lipophrys pholis. Next base: position 34,170,561 of record NC_137628.1, on the reverse strand, counting down.
GGGGGACAGTGAAGACTGTGGGATTGGCTCTCAGGGGCTGCGAGTTCCCACCCAGAAGTCCTACTCCTCCAGTGAGACCCTGAAGGCCTTCGACCAGCACCAGGACCAGACCAGGTCTCTCAGGCCAAATTATCACATCAATAGTAACGACTGCGTTAAGAAAAGCAAAACGTGTTGTGTAGCGATGTGTTTGGGTTATGTAATCAGCCACGAACTCACGTACAAGAGCCAGACAAGATTCTGGTCCATCATTGAAGAAAATGTTGGGTTTGGGTTAGAAGAGACAATATTTCCTGACCTCTGATTGGTTAAAACGTCACAGTGAAGCCAGAAGCTGTTGGCCACGCCCACTCTCACCACACGCAGCAGGAGTCTTCAAGACAAAACCACTGGGCAGATCTCCAGGTTTGGTCTCCAGCCTCCACAGTAGTTTTCTCTGATGTGAAGCTGATGCCATCCCAACTAGGCCTCAGCTGCACAACCACTGATTCAAAAACTGATCATTTCAAAAGTCCAAATTAATTGCTTTTATTTTGAAGGGCCCTGTATTGGTCTTTGGCTTCACTGCCGTGTGGGGACTCCAGGGAGGAACAGCCATGTGTTTCACATCATTTCACCCTGTTGTTGACAGTTTGGAAGAAAAACCCAACGCTTCCATCAATGTAGTTTCACTGAGTCAGCTCCAACGACTCTGCTTATTTTCTTTATCAAGTTCAAAAGTAAAGCGCAGCACTGACATTTGCTAATGTTAGCTCAGCCCACATCATTAGTCACGTTCTGTTTGGTCCAGACCAGAGTCTCTTCAGTTGTCTAAGGGCGAGTCCACGTTCTGTTTGGTCCAGACCAGAGTCTCTTCAGTTGTCTAAGGGCGAGTCCACGTTCTGTTTGGTCCAGACCAGAGTCTCTTCAGTTGTCTAAGGGCGAGTCCACGTTCTGTTTGGTCCAGACCAGAGTCTCTTCAGTTGTCTAAGGGCGAGTCCACGTTCTGTTTGGTCCAGACCAGAGTCTCTTCAGGGAAAAACTGTTTGGTTTGGGCGACCAGAACTCAAACTATGAACCAGAGCTAACAACATCTCTGGTCTTCTTGGGTCCTTTACAAACAAACTTTCTAGCAGGCGAGAGGCCGGGATGTAGAGCGCAATGCATTCTGGGTAGTAAACAAACAAAGCTAACTGCATGAATCAGAAGAAACAGATGCAGAAAGATAGAGTAGGGATGAAGAAGAACAGAGGAGGAAGTAGAGAAGAAGTAGAGAAGAAGTAGTAGAGAGGAGGAACTAGTGAGGAGGAATTAGAGAAGAAGTCGTAGAGAGGAAGAAGTAGAGGAAGAATTATGGAGGACATGGAGAGGAAGAAGTAGAGAAGAAGTAGTAGAGAGGAAGAATTTTAGAGAAGGAAGTAGAGAGGAAGAAGTAGTAGAGGAGGACGTAGTGAGGAGGACGTAGAGAGGAAGAAATAGAGAGGAGGACGTAGAGAGGAAGACTATATATCGTAGTTGTTTGTGGCTACCCTTTAGCCACGAGCTAACTAGCCTTGCCACCACAGGATAAAGGGGCGGGTCTTCCTGTTTTGGTCCAGACCAATCACTGAGCCGTGTTTCTTCTTTACTTCCTCCCTGGTCAGTGTTTGTTTCAGGCGACAGCGCCCCCAAACAGCAGCTGGTGTCACTGCGTGACGTTTTCCAGAAGGTTTGATGCGGTCTCTAAAGTCAATGTGAACACTACCCAACTAAATAAAAGGTGAAAATTCCTGGCTCCGCCCCCTCCCAGGTGAACCGAGACCTTCTGATTCTGCCTCCTGACAGGTTGCTGTACGGGACGGCGAGCAAAGGCCACAAGGAGATGGTTCACCGAGAGCAGGGCAACTACAGTAGGCACGGTGAGGCTCTGCACACACACACACACACACACACAACACACACACACACACACACACACACACACACACACACACACACACACACACACACACACACACAGACACACCAATCAGGAGCCAAGTCATCAGAGCGTTGGACGAGGCAGGAAGGTAAAGGCAGCAGGACCGAGGGTCCCGTGCTGCTGCAGCGACACCCTGACGTGGTTTAGATGGAGGAAGTGTGACACTGACAGCCTGGCTGATGTTCCTCCAATCACATCACATCACAGTGAAAACATAGAAAACTCATTTGACACAATTAACAGACGACAGCAGTTAAAGAGATGGTGCAGATTTCCATGGACAAAATGTAGAAGATAAAATGGAGATTTTAAGGCAAATTAGAACAAAATGCAATCAGATTTGAAGACGTATTCCTGAACTGTAAACACTTTAAAAGTTACACACACGCTTCATGAGCCAGAGGCCTCATGGGTCACCCTCACACTCTCATGGTCCGGTGTGTTGCTCTTCATCCTCATGGTTCACCCTCACACTCTCATGGTCCGGTGTGTTGGTCTTCATCCTCGTGGTTCACCCTCACGCTCTCATGGTCCGGTGTGTTGCCTTGCCTCCATATTAGAGGTTTGATATCATATTGGCGAGGTATAGTGTATTAAAACGGTCCTCACCGTTTCCTCATTCAAACTTCAGTCTGTCAGTGTAACAAGATAAGGTTTCCTCCTACAACACGATGAGCTGTATGTTATTATGGTATATGAAGCGTTGGTCGTTCACATTAATCAACTTTAGTTTGTGGAGAGAAAAGACGGAGCCCCTGTCCTGACCTGGATATAAATAAAACAATGAATAAATAGATCTCGTATGGAAACCCTTCCGGGGATGGCCGGTCTGTAGCTGGGCTGGTCTGCATGTTCTCCCTGGGTGTGTGTGGAGTTTCGATGGACACCTGACCTGGAAGATGAATGGATGATTGATCAAAACTGGATTCCATTGTCTGTTTAAATGATCTCCATGACAAATGACAGCAGAATGTCCCATCTGTTGAGGAGTTGGAGTGTTTTTGTGGCTCGGTACCTGTTGGGGCTGCAGGCCTGTGGGGAGGAACACACCCGAGTGTTGTGGAGGAAATAAAGGAAAAGGGGAAAAAGTTTCAGCTCGTGTGCGTCCATTGTTCTCCAGCGCCAATTAACACAGCGTCAATATTAAAGCAATGAAAAAAACCATAATTACTCAATCATCTTATCGCCTTCGTTTTCACCGCTGCCCTAATTGGAGCTCATTTAAAATTAATATAACTTTTAATTGAACAGCAGCACTTGTTATCTGTTGTTGTGCCATTAATTATAGAAAGCTTTTATAATTTCCTTTTCAGCGACTGATTAAAGATGGAGAGGCACGTTGGCAGATCTGCCTGATAATTTGTTTGTCTTGCTTTCCTTCATCTTAGGGAGTGATGGCGTGCCCTCGTCCCCTCGTCCCCTCGTCCCCTCGTCCCCTCGTCCCCTCGTCCCCTCCACCTGCAAGAGTTACTCATGATGGCCTATTAAATTTAATGAAACCATGAAAGCATCATGAATTTGTAATGTGCTCATGAAACGTTTTCCCAGGTTGCATGTTTTCAAATATTAAAGGAACAGTTTGTGGGGAGAAGAGAAACACGAGTCGTCAGTATCCTTCTTTTGGACAGAAATCCTGTTTCCTGCAGGCAGAGCTCCTTTAATTAGGATTAATTACAGGATCATTACAGCATGGTAACAAGTCAGATTACCTGCATTTTACAGGACAGATCATCTAAATATTTTACTGTCTTTATTATTTATTTTTATATATATCTACTAGTTTGCATTGAACTAAAGAATTTTTTTTACACACTATTTTTCTATTTTCCACTCAAACTGCTATTATTTGTATCATTAAAAGAAGGGAATTTTTTATTGTAAATTGAGTTTGATAAAAAAAAAATTATAATACTAATGAAGGTGTTTAAAGCAAGTTAAAACTTAACAATTTCAATTAAAAGTGTGATGTGAAGATTTTACATATTTATCATTATATTATTGAAAGTGTAATCCGTGCTCGTTTTCAGATGAAGGTATTTCTTAAAACAAGTATATTTCACTTTTTAAAGATAAAACTCAAGGCTGAAGGATCCTTCTCACTCTCAGCTCTCAGGTGTTATTAAGCTTTCTGGCTTTATAACATCAATAATTATTATTTATTAACACATTTTTCTAATTTAAACAACTGTAAATAAATGATTGATATTAACAGTTCGACATAGTTTGTTATAAACTGATAAAATATAAGAAATATAATTATATGTGAAAATAAAACATGTTTGAAATTAGAATTGAATAAGATATTGGTCTCATCAAAAATAATTAAACTCTGGAGTATATGATATTAGAAGCCCATGTGAACACTTCATGTCTTTTTCATATATATAATTATATATATATATATATATATATATATATATATATATATATATATATATATATATATATATATATATATATATATATATATATAATTATTATTATTATTGAAATTTTCTTATTATTATTTTCTTGTTTTGAGATCTTAAAAATTGCAGATGATGCACTCATATTTTGTTTAGCAAAAAAAACCCACAGTGTGTAAAACTCAGTGTTTCAATACTTTTATCATTTTAGTCTCACTGGGAATTAAACTTTAAAATACAGTAAAATTCTCACATTGCAGAAATAATCAATGAACACAGATGGTCTTTGTAGTAATCCAATTACTTATTTTCTGTCGTGTGCGTAACAAAATAATTCCATCAAGAGTTTAAATATGATTTTTACATTTTTAAATGTTCAAAAGCAGATTTAAAGAATATTATTGGGTTTGACTGTGCAGAAATATTTGTCTTTGAGGATAATACTCCAAATTGTTCCAGGAAATATCTTTAATTTGGTGATTTGGGAGTTGTTTAATGGCTTTGTGATTTTATCAAAAAAACAGAAAGCAAGTTTAGATTATTTCCAGCACGAGATATTGATTTGAAGTGGTGGTGTTTTGTGAATCAAAGCAAATTTACAAGAGCTTATAAATTGTAGTTACATCAAGTAAATGTTCTTATTTTTTCTCTTAAAATAATTGTACCTTTTTGGGTTTTTTTTATAAATTATTTGAACATGAATTTGTCACATCTTTTAGAATATAAATGAGAATTAATCATATTTTCTTCTTCTCTCATATTTAAGGAGTTTATTGATTAAAACTAATTTGATTTGCATTAAATATGTACGAATTATCTATAATCAATATTGTGTCATAGAAATGGTATTAGAGGATATTTCTACAATATCAGTGACGTTCCTCTTGAGCATTGATCATACTTCCGTTAAATAATTCATGTGTGTCATCTGATCAATCGTTTCAGATTGAATTATTTCTGTCTTGGTTTAAATTACTACGTCACCTGGGATTACTGGAGGAGTTTCCACTTTTTGTTTGTTTAGTGAAAACTGAAGATTCAGTTTTATTTAATTTTTTATTTGTTTCTGTATTTATTTGTGAATGTACAAAAAAATATAAATGATTGATGAGTGATGGAGTTTCAGTCAATGTAATTAATGAAATAAAAACACACACATTCTGTCATTTCATCCAATATACTTTAAAGGATTCATTTCCCTTTGAGATCAATAAAGTATTTTTTATTCCATCTTTTCTGATACAATATAATGCAACACAAATTACCTTCTCCCTCCGCACACACACACACACACACACACACACACACACACACACACACACACACACACACACACACACACACACAGAAAGCTAAGACACTGTAGTATGGAATAAAGGCACTATAAGTATATGGCAGTAATAATTGCTCAAATTAGACCATTTTAATTATATAACAATTTAGGAGGATATGTGAAGTAGATATAATAATAATAATAATAATAATAATAATAATAATAATAATAATAATCATAATAATAATAATAATAATAATAATCATAATAATAATAATAATAATAATAATCATAATAATAATAATAATAAAATACAATATTTATAGGATATGTATGATATCTTCATACAAACGAATGAGAAGCCAGTTACAGTTGTTATAATAGTTATTTGTTTTCATTACTTTCATTTTGGAATTTGTCCTTTTGGAGACGGACGTGTTCCTGGTCTGTGACCAAAGGTTCTGGTCGGTCGTGTTAAATCTGCACATAACACAAGAAATGAAGATGTATTGAGAGTTGATTGATGAAGACTTGTGTTCTGCCCCCCCCCCCCCCCCAACAGGTCAGCATTTCAGCCTCCGTCAGCTGGGGGTGTGCGAGCCTCCCCCCCGCCGTGGCCTGGCCTTCTGCACCGACATGGGGCTCCCGCACCGCGGCTTCTCAGTGGGCGGGCCTCCGGAGCTGGACCCGGACGGGCAGGCCGCCATGTCTCCGGACCCCGCCATGCGGCTGTGGGGCCGCGGCGGGCTGGGCAAGTCGTCTGGGAGGAGCTCCTGTCTGTCCAGCCGCTCCAACTCGGCGCTGACGCTGACCGACACTGAGCACGACAACAAGTCGGACAGCGACAACGGTAGGACCCGACCCCCCCGGTTGACCCCCGATCACCCCCCCTCTGGTTTTACCTCCTGGAGGGCTCACTCCTCTGGTGTGAGGCCCCCCCAACCCCCCACCCTTGATATTATGATATTGTTGTCTCAGTCCTCTGGTGTGTGAGACAACATGTTGGACTGTTTCCTCTTTCTATTTCTACCAGTTTCAGTCTTCACATGTTCTGAAGTGATGAAGTCTGGAAACATGAAGATTTTTCTCTTTTGAAATTTATTACACAGCAATTTTTACACCAACAACAACAATGGTATGCTGGATTATTATTATTATTATTATTATTATTATTATTATTATTATTATTATTATTATTATTATTATTATTAGTATTATTGTTGTTATTGTTATTATTATTATTAGCTTTAGCATTATTTGCATTATTATTGTTATATATATTTAATACATCAAATTTTAGATAAAATAATGTAAAAGAAAAACTATTATAAATGTATTTAATTATAAATATTATACAGGGTAGCAATAAATAATATTTGCTTCGCCACCTTCCTGTGGGCTCTCTACCTTCCTGTGGGCTCTCCACCTTCCTGTGGGCTCTCCACCTTCCTGTGGGCTCTCCACCTGCAGGAAGGTTCTTAATGGGTCAATGTGATCTGGGTGACGGTGCTCAGACTGACACCCCCACCACCCGGGGATGGAGGGATGGAGGGATGGAGGGATGGAGGGATGGAGGGATGGAGGGATGGAGGGATGGATGGATGTTTCACATTCTCACAAACATTTGTATAGTTGTCATCAAGTCAGGCAGTCACACGGTTTGAGTTTCAGTTAATGAAACATCAACTGCTTTGGGTTGAACAAATCCTTTAAAATAGTCTTTTTTTTAATATAAAATAAAATAAACATAAACTACCTGCTCAAGTTGTTTATTTTTAATAACACTGTTTTAAAAAGAATGTCAATGAAAGAAGTTGTAGTAGTCATTTAAAAGGAGATCATTGCGTGTGGTCTGGTTCATTCATCTTCTTGTGAGTGACTCCCGGGATCACTCAGGGTCACATGACTTCACGGTGACATGTTGGATTTCCCTGTAAAGCTTTTTAATTCAGGCTGAAGAGCAGAAGGCTGTGACCGCGGTGGCTCAGTGTGTGTGTGTGTGTGTGTGTGTGTGTGTGTGTGTGTGTGTGTGTGTGTGTGTGTGTGTGTGTGTGTGTACGCGCTCTACATTCCCCTCCAGGTACTTTTCCCTAACAGGTGTGTGTTTCGAGACTCGCTCTTGATTTTTTTTACTAGAAACACAGTGGAGGACGCACACAGAGATTTCATTAAAAGCAGCAAACACACACACACACACACACACACACACACACACACACACACACACACACACACACACACACACACACACACTGTCCGGGTTTTCATTAAGAGACGTGATGCTGTAATTAACGGCCAGATGAAAGTGCTGAGTCAGCGCGTTAGCTATATTAAGTTTTGACAATGTTTTTTTATTAAACCAGTAACGCCGAGCGAGTCGGAGCTCTGGAGGAAAGAATCTGTAAAAATGAGCAGTCGTCAGGTTTTGAGGGCTAATTGACTCCATGAAGCACAGCTGTGTGTGTGTGTGTGTGTGTGTGTGTGTGTGTGTGTGTGTGTGTGTGTGTGTGTGTGTGTGTGTGTGTGTGTGTGTGTGTGTGTGTGTGTGTGTGTGTGTGTGTGTGTGTTGACCTGAGCTGTGATTTGAGGTTCATACGACGTCACTACTTGATTCAACTTTGATCCAAACATGGCTGG